>NC_043703.1:152715572-152786510 GCF_006229205.1 Suricata suricatta
ATCCAATGATACAGCAAACACTCCCAAAATAAACTTAGATTGTATTGCAGTTTCACTTAACAGTATATAAAATGCTGTTGTGACAGGTATCAACTATCCATTAGATACTGAATCAATTTTTCGTAAGCACTACTCACTGCTTGCTTTTCTTGAAGCTAGATCATTCTGAAAATTTCCTATTAGACCTATGAGTGCAAACATATGGTATCTGTCCTTCTCTGCCTGACTTATTTCGCTTAGCATGACACCCTCAAGGTCATAAGAAAGAATGAAATATGGCCATTTGTAGGAAAGTGGATTTCTAAATTTTTTAAATATCCAATTTCTTACTTTTGTAAAATACAATAAGTATTTATTGTGGCGTACAAAAAAGGGAAAAGGAGGAAACAAAGAGCAAGAATATGAACCTAAAATGTTAAGATAGACTCAACAGACATAAAATCACTCAAAATATTGACATAATACTTTCTAAACACATACTTTCAACTGATGTCTTCATTTCATTGAAAGCCAGAATATACGGGTGGTGAACCAGTGCCTGTCTGCAAGTCACACTCTATTAGTTCTGCTCTATGTCCCTGAAAACAAAGCAGTGAGAAGCGACCTCTCTCATGCCCCATTCCCATATATCTACACAGCTTCCATCCCCAAATATTCCCCATTACCACATATAAACTGTCAAAACTCTTAGAAAGGGTCAAACCCTTTTGTCTACTCAATGAAATTGTTCTAGCAATTCTTTCCTCTTTCTCTCAAATTCCATTTGTTTTCCCTACTGCACTATTCCCATCAGAACAACAACAATAACAACTTGTGGTAATCCACCGCCTTTAAAAAAATAAATCCTTTTTTGACCTTATATTTCTCTCCAACTATTTCTCTGATAGCAAAACTCTCCAGACGAGCTCACAGACATAAAACAAGATGACACAAAGAAAACTATGCTATCATGGGAATTTCAGATCCTCAGTCCATCTGAAGTCCTGATTCAGAATTAAACTTGACCTTGTGTTCTAGTGCTCACTGTTGTAAGCCAATAGGTGCTGAAGGATAAGTCAATCTGTCCTCACAGATGTGGGTGTTTTTTTTTTTTTTACCAACTCTGCAAACCAGTTTCCTCACCTTCCTACCACCATTGAAGCAAGGCTGAGGGGTGTAGTTCATTCATTGGGGCTGCCTTCACCACAACATTAATGAAGACACAAACTGAGTTGGACCCAGCACCAGACCTGACATCTAAACACTCCTCTCCCAAGAGATTCAGCTATTTGCAATTTCCCACACATCTTTCTTTTCACTTTCTACTTTAATCTGAAACAATTTCAATGAATGCTTCAAGTGCGATTTAATTAAACAATGTCAAGCACTTCATAAAAATCAAGATCTATTGCAGTTTTTGTTCTTCCTTCCTCTGCTTCATAATTTCCAAATTAAAAATAAGCATTTGTCTGGCATGATTTGTCTTTGCATAGTCTTGATCCTCATTGCCCCCAAAACTGTTCTCTTCAGGCATGTCAGTTTTTCTTTTTTTAAACACAATTGGGCTAAGATTGTTGTTGACTTTGTCTTGTGAAAATTTACAGAATTGTCATCTCATGTCTTGACTTGTTTCTTTCCTTCTTGTCCAATTTCCTGTGTTTTCCCAGGACACTATATTTTCTTTGAAGTATACTAATGTTAATTATGCTGCCTTCTTCACAGTACCTATTTATTTGACAAAAGAATCATCTCTCTGTCCACCCACCCCAACCAAGAAGCATTTTCTTTTGCCTTTCTAGGGGCCATTCCTCTATCTGAGTCTATCTTGATTCTGTGGTTTCTACATGACATTCCCACCAACTTTAATTTTTTGTGGATGTGAGAAAGGGGAGGTTATAAAAAGTAATTTAGAGGCAAGAATTCACTGAATCATCTTATTCTTTTCTTTCCTGAACATTTTTCAGCAGCCACACAAGAAGGGCCTGGTGCACTGCTCTGCTTGACCCAGAGTAAAGCAAAGAATGCCAGTCATGTCACAGAGGAATTTGGCCCTTCTGAGTATATGCCTTGAATCTGAGACCACAGGGTTAAGTCTGAGATAATAAAGATTAGAGTTGTTCATCAGCTTTCCTAGAATGGTAGAATGACTAACTTCTCTTTATTTGCCTAGAACTTAATCAGTTTTAACACTGCAAGTCCTATGTCTTGGGAAATCCCTCAGTCTCAGGTAAAGAGAGTTAGTTGCCCTATCTAGCACAGAAACATCTGGTCCCTTCTGGATATCCTTGACCAATGACCTCTCCTGGAAGTGTGCTTTCAAGGATGTGTTTCTTTTTTGTCTAACTCAAGTAACACAACTGTTCTCAATTTGACTATGTGTATATGTAGAGGGTTGGTGAATGTGGGGTAGTGGGAGAAGTTCAGAGGTTGGGAAGCAAGGAGAGAGAAAACATTCCTCACAGCATGAATAGCACAGAGGTATGGAAACTTCTCTGTTCCTACAATCATTATATTAGGGTCCTCTGGTCATTGCAAATTTTGCATCAAATATTTAATATGTAGTATCTCCATTAAAAACCTTAGTTGTTACAGATTTTTCAATGCTTAAATGTCAAATTGCAAGATTTCTTTGGCTGGGCCAAACAGGAATGGATGGAGATCCCTTCTCTCTCCATGTTATTCCAACTTAGGAAAGTACTGGGGAGGAAACTTCTATATCTCTTCCTATCATTTAGCAGCTCTTCCCCAAGAGAGGCTTAGTGTCTACTCTGGTTGTCTAGAGGCCAACAGTTAGGGCATACTTTAAATTGCAGGGTTACCTTTGGCCTCCTAAGTTTTCAGTTGTCTTCATCTCATTTCTCACTTTCATTGCCTTCCTCCTGAATCTTTAAGTAGGCCCAGGGCTATCTTCAAAGTCTCTCTGCCAGTTAGTAAGCTTCTCTGCTTACAGGAGTAAGAAAATATATAAGGAATCTATTCTTGAGAAAAAAAAAAACCTCCTCCCCCAGACAGATCCTAAACTCAATATGGAATGATGTGGTGATGGCAGTCTTAGGTTCAAGTTATATTTCTGAGTCCTGCTTTTACCAGAGAGTACACATGTTGAAGTTATTAGATTTTGTAGGCAACTAATATTGTTGATCCCAGTTAAGGAACAACAGTAAGGAACAGCTACTCCTAGCTAGGAGTAGAAGATGGTTCTTCAGAAGGGGGTTTTTCTCTTTTTGCTGTATTTTATTTTTCATTCAACCTGGGAGAAACCTAATTTACTATTAATCCAATTACTGTATGTCAATCATTAATATATTGTGTGTGTATAGATATATATGTGTGTATATATATATATATATACATACATACATGACAATGAGAAATCACCTCACACCTGTAAAAATGGCTAAAATCAATAACATAAGACACAATAGGTGTTGGTAAGGATGTGGAGGAAAAGCAACCTTTGTGCACTGTTGGTGGGAATGCAAGCTAGTGTAGTCACTGCAGAAGACAATATGGAGGTTCTTTAGAAAATTAAAAATAGGGGCACCTGGATGGCTCAGTTGGTTGAACATCCAACTTCAGCTCAGGTCATGATATCACGATCTGTGAGTTCGAGTGCCACATCAGGCTCTGTGCTGACAGTTCAGAGCCTGGAGCCTTCTTCAGATTCAGTGTCTCCCTTTCTCTCCCCCCTTCCCCCACTCAGGCTGTATCTCTGACTCACTCTCAAAAATAACTAAATGTTAAAAAAATTAAAAATAGAACTACCCCATGATCCAGTAATTGCACCACTGGGTATTCAACTAAAGAGTATGAAAACACTAATTCAAAAGGATACATACACCTTTATTGTAGTATTATTTACATTAGTCAAATTATGAAAGCAACCTAAATGTTCATTGATAGATAAATGAATAAAGAAGATGCGGTGTATGTGTACAATTGAAGATATTTTTTAAAGGGTATTTAATCTGAAAAGTGCCATTGTCCGAACATTATTAAAAAAAAAACACTCCTGAATATGTATTGGAGAGATTAAGTGAGAAATCAGTTAAGAAAACATCTTAGTGACCTAGGCAAAAGATTATGCCACTTAGACTACAGTTTTGGTAGTACAGGTGGATAGACTTGGACCATTTGAAGAACGTTTGAGAAGCAGATTTAATTGTACCTGGTGGTAGATTGCATGGAGGTGGGTTGGAAGATAGAAGGAATATGAATCAAAATTCACTCTACATGTTTCTACTGTGAACTAAGATAATAGATAGGGTATTTGTTGAGACAGAGAAAACTGGAAGAGAAGCAAAAGAAAATGTTGAGTTGGAAGAACAAGTTACATGGTATTACCTAAACTGTACAAGTAGAGGAACTGAGGTCTGTAGAGGTTAAATAACTTGCTCAAAAATCACACAGGAAATATATTGCAGGGCTGAAAATCAGACCAGAACTTTTGATACCTAATTCAGGATTATGACCATGACTTCATGATACCAAATGTGCTTTTTATCTGAAGCGAATGTCAAAAGGAGGAGAGGAATGATTTCCATTAGGTATAGGACTTGGTAGAAAGGATGGTGCCTCATTGACTTCTGAGGCCTCTAACCTGGAAAATGAATGACAAATCATCACAAGTATTCACCCACAGCCAAGATAATGGAAAAATTATATTTATTGAGTGGAGAATTAGTTTGTAAACTTACTCTTCTGCTGTTAAGTAAAGGAAAGAGAGTGAAGAAGGTTGTAAGAAAACAATTGCACAGGGTATTAACCCACTCATGCAAGAAAACTGCAAGTCACGTTTTGATTTATGGGTTCTAATTAATGTTTAAGACATTTCAGAGATTAACATTGGGATTCTTCTGTGCTGTCTGGTTTCATTTTTCTAAATAATAATCAGAGAACTGCTCCCATGAGGGATATGAGGACTGATAGAAACAAAGATGTGCTGTTTAAGACAGAGATTTACAAAGCAGCTGAATGGAAGAAAAGGAAATGAGTAGGAGCAGAACCCTAATATGAGAAATGGCCTCATCTCTTTTGATGTCTCTTCTGGGACCTTTATTCTCTAATATGAACACCTCTGACCTTAGGGAGAGTCTATGCCTGTAAGATGGGTAGCAAGCCTAGATAACCAGGTAAGAAGGTGCATTTACGGAAACACCTACTCAGTAATGAAAAAGATGAGTACCTCAGTGGACAGAGATACACTTTGATTAATTATTTGAAGGTGGAGTTTGAGACTCTAAAACTATAGACTTATTTGGTGCACAAAATAAGGAGGGACACCTACATCCCTTTCCTAAGGTAATGAATAGAACTGTGTGCCTCCAGCTCAGCAAAGGAAAGGGGAGATGGGGAAGGAGAGCTATTGTCTAATATGATGGAAATAAAAGAGTAATTAAGTAGGAGAAATGTCTAATATTTAATTTCAAGTTTTATTATCATGACCATGTAGCCACTCCCCCCAACACACATCCTATACTAGTTCCTCAGTGTTCAGGAAAATCTGCTACACAATTGTATTCATTTCCTGGGGCCTCTACAGCAAATTATCACAAAATGGGTGGCTTAAATAACAGAAACTTATTGCCTCACAGTTCTGGAGAAGTCTGAAATCAAGATGTTGGCAGGGGTGGCTCATTCAGAGGAATCCCAAGTGAAATCTGTGTCTCTAGGCTTGTGATAACTCTCAGGCATTCTGTGGCTTCTAGATGGTGGTCTTCCTGTGTCCTCACATCATTTTCTCTCTGTGTTTCTCTGTTTCTGTGTTCAAATTTCTCATTTTTAGAAACATGTTTATTTATTTATTTTGATAAAGAGTGTGTGTGTGTGTGTGTGTATGTGTGTGTGTGTGTGAGTGAGCACACATGAGTGAAGGAGGGTTTAGAGAGAGAGAGAGAGAGACAGAGAGAGAGAGAGACAGAGAGAGAATCCCAAACAGGCTCTGTGGTGTCAGCACAGAGCCCAGTGCAGCTCTTGGTCCCAGGAACTGTGGGATCACAACCTGAGATGAAATTCAGAGTGAGATACTTAACGAACTGAGCACCGAGGTGCTACCAAATTTCTCATTTTTATGAACACAGTCATATTGGGTTAGGGCCTGCCCGAATGACCTCATCTTAACCTGATCATCTGCAAAGTCCCTATTTTCTTTATTTAATTTTTTTAATGTTTATTTATTTTTGAGAGAGAAGGAGACAGAGCACGAACAGGGGAAGGGCAGAGAGAGAGGGAGACACAGAATCTGAAGGAGGCTCCAGGCTCTGAGCTGTCAGCACAGAGCCCAACATGGGGCTTGAATCCATGAACTGTCAGATCATGACCTGAGATGGTTGGATGCTTAACCAAGTGAGCCACCCAGGCATCCCCAAAAGTCCCTATTTTCAAATGAAGTCATATTCATTATTATATTTTATAATAAGGAATTAATGGCTAGGATTCCACCATTTTTGGAGGTGGGGATACAATTTGGAACTTCTATCTTGTATCCATCTACTAACTAATCAATTAATGGAATATATTGTGATATCAAGGAAAGGGAATGCATTCTACACCATAGTCGATATACTGAAGAACAAAGATAACACTGGGGGAATGGTGGTATGATTAGAAAAAAAGTCAATTAATACTATGGAAACTAGGTAGGGGTCATAAGCCAGCTGCCCTCCCCCTTACTCCCAAGTTTATTACTACAAGGTATGTTAGGTTTGAGCCTATTTCATAAAATAGGGGGTTTCGACTAACACTTGGGTTATAATTTTTGTCAGTATGAACTTTTGTTTTATAATATTCAACTCACAAAATTCTTATCTTAGGACAGAGTGAAAACATGTTCTTACAATGGCTGCCAAAGAGTTTGTGGTATAGGGGAAGACAAATTAAATAACCTGGACTCTACATGTCCTTGAAATACCACCCCAAACTCAGGGGGAGTTTGTGAAACAACCTTGAGACTATCATTATAGTCTCAGCTTCTCTTTATATCTCTACATATTTCAGACAGAAAAGCAGTTATATGCAATACTTTGCAAACATTTTGGCTCAAGAAATCCTCTAGAAAAGTAGGCATGAAAGAATCTTGCAAACTGTAATTTTTGTACCCATGCTTTATGTGCATTTAGTGTCTCCTAGCAGAGCTTAGGAGGTCCACGGGAAATATGCTTTCTATAGATCAAACCATTGAGCAATAATATTCAGGTAACTGGGCTTATATTGGGAGGAACATGATTAGCAAACAGACCTTGGGAGAGGCCCTTTTTAATATGAAAGAGGGAGTATCCTCAGGTACTGGAGAGAAAGCTGGTGCATTGTGAATAGACATTATATCATGGAGATACTACAATACTGAAACGTCTGTCAGACAAGGAAAGAAGCTAACTGACAGGAAATCTATGAGGCGCCGCCACGTACATAATCCATCTACAACCTCAAAATGTCAAATATGTCTCTCAAAGACTATTCAGCTAAAAAACTTGTTTGAACTCAGTAATTGGGGTAGAATTTCCTTAGAGTCTAAGGAAGAAAGTTTTCTTGTTATCTGCATGTCATTTTTTTAAAACCATGAGCCAACTCATTGAACATCTCTGAATATATTTTAAAAGTAGAGAGACTAATCCAAGGGGACGGTTAAAGTGAATGGTTAGTATTACTTATGATACAATTCCCCCAAAAGAATTTGAATTACTTAGGTAGAGCTGAGGAATTTCTCTAATTCCCTAATCAGTAAGATTAATTTTAGACAAAGGGGAGAAGGAAGTGGTATTGTCTATTCTCAGGGAATAGCCAGAACAAAGTAGCAGCGCTGGTAGCCCCAGCTCAGATCGGGAAAGAACACGATGTCATGAGCACCATTTAGCCACCTGAGGTGGAATTCTTGACATTTGATGACCTGGAGAGTTGAGAGGAGTGTGACTTCCAGTTCTACTTTTGGGAGGAAATTGTCTTTTTTTAACTTAAAATTTTTGTTTTCATTTATTTATTTTTTGAGAGATAGAGTGAGACAGAGCATGAGGATCAGAGAGAGGAGGAGGCACAGAATCTGAAACAGGCTCCAGGCTCTGAGCTGTCAGCACAGAACCTGATGTGGGGCTCAAACCCAGCAACCATGAGATCATGACCTGAGTCGAAGTCGGACGCTTCACCGACTGAGCCACTCAGGCACCCCAGGAAATAGTCTTCAGAACATGACTGGTGACCACACTTACAAATTTCTCTCTGCACTTGGGTCTGTGCAGCCTTATACCGGTAATGATTAACGACATGGTGTCACAGGTGGTGAGGATGAACTTAGCCACGGAAAAAAGTATTATTCAAGTTCAAGTGGGAAGTACATGCAAAGTAGGATCCTGGGACTGATGAGAAGAAATAACCTTTGCTGACTACGAGGAATGTTGATGGATATTTCTTAGGAAACATTGCTTATGTCAAGAGAATCCAGCTTGAATTATGTGGAAGCTGAGGATGGATGAGATGCAGGCAGGCTGGAGAACTGAGTCATCTATTTCCCTAGGAGTGATTAAGCTCAGTTGCTAGAGCTTCCCATTTCTTCTCCAGAGGTAAAGACTTTAGAGAGGATGAAGTGGATAGGCTCCCCTCCATGATAACATTTCTTCTTATTGTTTGGATGTCAGAGGTCCAGAAGTGATACCTGACTCTTAGAGTGAAGAAGAATGTTGGAAGACAAAATCTGGGATTCAACCCACTATCCTGGACAAATTAAAGGTTTAAAAACTTTCCTTGAGTTGGAAGAGACCCAACTGGAAATTATTATCCTAGAGTGGGAAGTGGGAAGAAATGTTTCCAACATCCAGTAAGAAAACAAGGGTGGAAATTTATCATTTGGTCAAAGGAGGGATGTGGTAAATTTAATATCTGAATGTGTGGCAAAAGTCCCTATTCTAGATATTATTTCACATTGGGATGTTTGAAAAATGGATTGATTCAGAGAAGTCTAATTTCCTCAGAGGAAACCCAAATTTATTGTAGGTATTGGAAAGATGTGGGATATCAATCCTATGGAGAATGATATTTAAGCCAATTTTTCTGGAAATGGAAAAGAAAGGATACCTCGGTTGATACCTGGGTTGTAAAAGTGTTTTAGCTTGTAATTAACCCAATGGAAGACCATGCAAGAAAGCAGGAGGGTAGGGAATAGGACCCAGGACATCACAGTGTTCACCATCAGGATCTCAAGAATCCAATTTGGGAAACAAGATATTTTTCATCTCATCCTGGAGAAGCTATGTGCTTCTGGGGGAAGAGTTCAGGTGCTACCCAGTGAAACAGACATGGGTTTGAATCCTGTCTCTCCTAGTCCAGTTATATGACCTAGCCCAGTATCTGAGTCTCACTTCCCTCATCTGTAGAATGCAAAATTTTTGTCAAGAATATATGTAAACTCATGGAAGATACTCAATTGTTGCTCACTGTTATCATCTCACTGTGCTGAACAGGGGGCCCTGCATATATTAAGACCTCAGTATGATTTTGCAATAATAGTATATTGTAACTGTTAGCAAAGAACACTATCCTTGAGTATGTACTTGCTTTGGCTTGTCTCTGAAGTCCACTCCAAGCATCACTACCCTCAGGATCCTGCTATTTCCTCTTATCCCCTCTTAGGGCGGTGTGGTGTCCTGGTTGACAGTTCAGGCTCTGGTGTTAGCCTGTCTGGATTTGATTCCTGGGTGTGCCATTTACAATCTATATGGCTTGGGCAGATATCATAGCCTCTCTTTGTCTCATTTTTCATATAATATGGAGATTGTAACCATCCTGAATCCTCTGAAAGGACTGCATGTATGTTTGTGTGAAGCACTGAAGCACTTAGAAGGGTAGTGCATCCTCAGTGAATGTCAATTGTTATGACTATAGATTTTCTTCATGCACTCTGTTCAGCCAAGAGATACAATCCTCTGACATCAGGAGGGAGGGGATGAACATATGCATCCCTTAAACACTGTGCTGGAAGGAGCTGCTAGACTGATCTGAAACTGCCTCTGAAATATACTATGAGAACTGCTCAGGGTCTTAAGGAAGCCAAACCACATTAGCTCGTGAAAACCCCCCACACTCCTGTTATTTGTGTACTAAGAGTTTCCCATAGGCCAGGACCAAGCTGAAGTGTCTTGTCACTCCCCCACATGCAGGGCAGGGCTGTGCTCATAGAATGATCATTCATTCACTCATTCATTCGCCAAATGCTTACTGAGCACTGACCTTGCGAGGCAGCAACTAGGTAGTGGATGAACTTGAGAAGCCATATCATAGGAGGTTAGGAGCCAAGTGGGTGGGGACGCAGTCTCACTGATGTCCTTGTTTAAACAATGACAGTGAGTAGAGTGGGAGTAATTATAGGAAATAAACCATCCTGGGCAAACCACATGCAGATTCATAAGAGAATTCTGGGCAGTGGAGTTTCTGCATGGCTGGGGATCAGGGGTGGGTCATTGATAATGTTTCCTGAGGTTCGCCTCCTTCTCACACAGGCTACTTTATCTTCTGTTTTATTAAAGATAGGACATATGCCAAGAGAGGAAGCAAGCTTTAAGTATAGCTCAGAATAGAAAGTAAGATCTATACTTGGCTGAAGGCCACTCTTGCTGCTCTTCCTTTAGGCACCCCTCTCATTGGCCGGGCTGCCTGCCTGCCAGGGCGGCTTCAAGGTCACTGCTCTCCCTTTTACCACTTGTTTATGCTCTAAATGTGCGCTAGAAGAACTGAGTGCATCTCTCCTTCCATCCTACCCTCCCACACCTTAGTGTCCTCTAAGTGAATGCTTTTAATGCTTCCTGCCTTAAAAAAAATATTTTGAAATGTTGATTTTTCTAAGGAAAAATCAAACAAACCTATCATTCCATACCTGGATGTAGTCTGTTTTTGACTTTGTGATGAATGATGCCCTCTCACATCACTGTTTTATTTTCCACATAACAACACTATCAGACCGGTAGGGAATTTGCATCCATTCCCGTGGAGCATTGCTGTGCTCCAGCAGCACACTGTATGGGAACATTCTTTTACTGTTGTAGATATAGCAGTCCATCCTTACCTGCAGTTTCAACTTCTGGGGTTTTGGTCACCCTCAATAAACCTCTTTTGATTTAAAACATTTTTAAAATTTACTATATTTTTATAGAATTCTTGCTTTCATACCATTTATCTCAATTTTATTTTTCTTAATTGTTAAAGATTATGCGGTTTTTAAAGTTTTTATTTTAACTCCAGTTAGTTAACATGCAGTGTTATGTTATTTCAGGTGTACAATACAGCGATTCAGCAGTTCCATACATTACAGGGGCGCATTACCACAAGTGCCCTCCGTGATCCCCATCACCTAGTTCACCCATCCCCCAGCCCACCTCTCCTCTGGAACTGGCAGCTTCTTCTCTACATTTAAGAATCTTTTTCTTAAAAAAAAAAAAGTGTTAGAGGGGGACACCTCGGTGCCTGGGCGACTCAGTCAGTTGAACATCGACCCTTGATTTTGGCTCAGTTTATGATCCCAGGGTCGTGGGATTGAACCCTGCATTGGGCTCTGCACTAAGCATGATGCATGCTTGGGGTATTATCTCTCTCTCTCTCTCTCTCTCTCTCTCTCTCTCTCTCTCTCTTCCTCCCTCCCTCCCTCCCTCTCTCAACCTCTCTCCCTCATGCACCCACACTTTCTCTCTAAAATAAAAATATAAATAAAAAATTTAAAAAGTCTGTTTCTTGGTTTGTCTCCCTCTCTTTTTTTCTTTGCTTATTTGTTTTGGTTCTTAAATTCTACACATGAGTGAAATCATTTGGTATTTTTCTGTCTTATTTTGCTTAGAGTTCCATCATGCCATTGCAAATGGCAAGATTTCATTTTTTTTTAATGACTGAGTAACAATCCATATATATATATATACACATGTACACACACACATACACACACCACATCTTCTTTATCCATTCATCAACCAGTGAACACTTGGGTTGCTTTCATAATTTGGCTATTGTAAATAGTGCTTCATTAAACATAAAGGTGTACATATATATCCCTTTGAATTAGAATTAGTGTTTTTTAAATTTTTTTTTCTGTTTTTTATTTATTTTTGAGAGACAGAGAGAGACAGTGTGAGCAGAAGAGGGTCAGAGAGAGAGGGAGATACAGGCTCCAGGCTCTGAGCTAGCTGTCAGCACAGAGCCCGATGCGGGGCTCAAACCCACTAACTGTGAGATCATGACCTGAGTCTAAGCCGGATGCTTAACTGACTGAGCCACCTAGGTGCCCCTAGAATTAGTGTTTTTGTATCTTTTAGATAAATACCCATTTGTGCAATTGCTGGATTGTAGGGTAGTTCTCTTCTTAACTTTATGAAAAATCTACAAATTGGTACATTGTTTGCACCAGTTTGCATTCCTGCCAACAGTGTAAGAGGGTTCGTTTTTCTCCACATCCTTGCCAAAATCTGCTGTTTCCTGTGTTGTTAATTTTAGCCATTCTGACAGGTGTGAAGTAATATCTTATTGTAGTTTTGAGTTGCATTTCCCTGATGATGTGTGAAGCTGAGCATCTTTTCATGTGTCTATTAGCCATCTGGATGTCCTCTTCAGAAAAGTATCTGTTCATGTCTTCTGCCCATTTTTAATTGGATTATTTGTTTTTTGGGTGTTGACTTTTATAAGTTCTTTATATATTTTGGATACTAAACCTTCATCAGATTTGTCATTTGCAAATATCTTCTTCCATTCTGTATATTGCATTTTAGTTTTGTTGATTGTTTCCTTCCTGTGCAGAACCCTTTTATTTTGATGAAGGCCCAATAGCTTATTTTTTATTTTGTTTCCCTTGCCTCAGGAGACCTATCTAGGTAAAAGTTGCTATGGCTGATGTCAGAGAAGTTACTGCTTGTGTTCACTTCTAGTATTTTTATTTTTATTTCAGGTCTCACAATTCGATCTTTCATCCATTTTGAATTTATCCTTTGTATATAGTTTAATATAGTGGTCCAGTTTCATCATTTTGTATGTTACTTTCCAATTTTCCCAACACTATTTATTTAAGAGACTATGTTTTTCTCATTGGATATTCTTTCCTGCTTTGTTCAAAATTAACTGACCATATAATTGTGGGTTTACTTCCATGTTTTCTGTTCTATTCCATTGATCTATTTTATCTGTTTTTCTGCCAGTACCATACTGTTTTGATTACTATAGTTTTGTAATATAACTTGAAATCCAGAATTGTGATATCTCCAGCTTTGCTTTCCTTTTTGATTGCTTTGACTATTTGAGTCTTTTGTGTTTCCATATAAGTTTTAGGATTGTTCTAATTCTATGGAAAATACTGTTGGTATTTTAATAGGAATTCCATTAAATGTGTAGATTGCTTTGGGTAATTGTTAAAATAACAATATTTGATCTTCCAAACCAAGAGCATGAAATATTTCCCTGTTTCTTTGTGTTAGCTTCAATTTCTTTCATCAGTGTTTTATAGTTTTTAGAGTACAGATCTTTTACCTCTTTGATTAGGTTTTTCCTGGGTATCTTATTATTTTGGTGCAATTTTAAATGAAATTATTTTCTTAATTTCTCTTTCTTCTGTTTCATTATTAATGCATAGAGATGCAACAGATATCTATACATTGATTTTATATCCTGCAACGTTACTGCCATCATTTATTAGTTCTAGCAAATTTTTGGTAGAGTCTCTCTGCTTTTCTATATACAGTATCATGTCATCTGCAAGAGTGAAAGTTTTATTTCTTCCTTACCAATTTCAATGCCTTTCATTTAATTTTGTTGTCTGATTGCTGTGGCTAAGACTTCCAGTAGCATGTTGAATAAAAGTGGTGAAAGTGGACATCCTTGTCTTGTTCCTGACATTAAGGGAAAAGCTTTCCATTTTTCCCCATTAGGGATGATATTAGCCATGGGTTTTTGTTTTCTTTTTAAAAAACGTTTCATTTATATTTTAAGAGGGAGAGAATTCAAGCTAGGGAGTGGCAGAGAGAGAGGTGGACAGAGGATCTAAAGGGGGCTCTGCACCGACAGGCTGACAACAGTGAGCCCAATGTGGGGCTTGAACTTAAAAACTGTGAGATCATGATCTGAGCTGAAGTCAGATGCTCAACCACTGAGCCACTCTGGTATCCCAGCCATGGGGTTTTCATATATTGTTTTTATTATGTTGAATATGTTCCCTCTAAGAGTACTTTGTTGAAGGTTTTCATCATGAATAGATGTGCTTTGTCAAATGCTTTTTCTGTATCTATTGAAACGATCATGTTTTTTAATCTTTTCTCTTGTTGATGTGATGTATCACATTGATTGGTGTGCAAATGTTGAACCACAGTAGCAAGCCAGGGAGCAATCCCACTTGATTGTGGTGAATGATTTTTTAAAAATATATTATTGGGTTAGGTTTGCTATTATTTTTTGAGGATTTATGAATAAATATTCACCAGAGATAGTGGCCTGCAGTTTTGTTTTTTTGTGGTGTCTTCATCTGGTTTCAGTATCAAGGTAATACTGACCGCTTAGAATGAATTTGGAAGTTTTCCTTCCTCTTCTATTTTCTGGAATAGTTTGAGAAGAATAGGTATTAACTCTTCTTTAAGTGGCTAGTAGAATTTGCCTGTGAAGCCATCTGGTTGTGGACTTTTGTTTTTTGGGAATTTTTTGATAACTGATTCAATTTCTTTGCTCTATTGATTTGTTCAAATTTCTATTTCTTCCTGTTTCCATTTTGGCAGTTTATATATTTCTAGGAATTTATCCATTTCTTCTGGGTTGTCCAATATGTTGACATATAGTTTTTCATAATATTCTCTTATAAACATTTATATTTATATAGTGTTGGTTATGTCTCCTCTCTCATTTGTGATTTTTATTTATTGACTTCTTTCTCTCTCTTTTTTTTTTTTTTTTGGTGATCAGTCTGGCTAGAGGTATATAGATTTGATTTTTTTTTCAAAGAACTCACTCCTGGTTTCATTGATCTGTTCTATTTGTTGTGGTGGTGGTTATTATACCATTTATTTCTACTCTTTTCTTCCTTTTGCTGGTTTTAGATTTTGTTCGTTGTTCTTTTTCTAGCTTCTTTAGGTGTGAAGTTAGGTTGCTTATTTGAAGTTTTTTTGCTTCTTGATGTAGCCTTGTATCGCCAAAGACTTCCCTGTTAGAACCACTTTTGCTGCAACTCAAAGGATTTGAATCATTGGATTTCATGCACATTTTTATTTCTTCTTTAATTTCCTGGTTGACCGATTCATTGTTTTTTGGTATGTTATTTCACCTCCATGTATTTGTGGCCTTCCCGGATTTTTTCTTGGGATTCACTTCTAGTTTCATAGTGTTGTGGTTACAAAAGTTGAATAACATGACTTTGATCTTCTTGAACTTGTTAAGGCTGTTTCTGTGGGCTAATATGTGATCTATTCTGGAGGATGCTTTATTTACACTTGCAAAGAATGTGTATTCTGCTGTTTTAGAATGAATGTTCTATTTAGCACTTTGAATATATCACGCCACTCCCTCTGGCTTGGAAGGTTCTGATGAAAAGTCCCCTGAAAGCCTTAGGGGTTTCCCTCATATGTTACTGTAGTCTTTTGTCTTGCTGCTTTAAATTTTTTTTCTTAAAAGATTTTTTTCAATGTTTATTTATTTTTGAGACAGAGAGACACATGAGAGACATGAGCAGGGGACGGTCAGAAAGAGAGAGGGAGACACAGAATCAGAAGAAGGCTCCAGGCTCTGAGCTGTCAGCACAGAGCCTGACACGGGGCTTGAACCATGAGCTGTGAGATCATGATCTGAGCTGAAGTCAGCTGCTTAATGTACTGAGCCACCCAGGCGCCCCTAAAATTTTTTTCTTAAAAAAACTTTTTTCTTGGCCTTAACAAATTCAACGAATTTTTCTGGGGGTTCTTTGTGTTTCCTAGATCTGGATATCTGTGTCCTTGCCCAGATAACGGAAGTTTTCAGCTATTATTTCTTCAAATAAATATTCTGCCCCCTTTTCTCTCTCTTCTTCTGGGAGTCCTAAATATGAATGTTATCATTACTGAGTTTCCTTAGTCAATTCTCATTTTGCATAATTCTTCTTCTCTTTCTTTTGTTTAGCTTGATTACTTTCCATTACTCTGTCTTCAAGGTCATTAATTTGTTCCTCTACTTCTTCCACCCTGCTGTTTATTGCATCAAGTATGTTTCTAATCTCATTTATTGTGATCTTAATCTCTGATTGGTTCTTTTTTATCTCTGAGTTAAGGGTTTCACTGATGAAGGGTTTCACTTCCATTTTTTTTCTCAAGTCCAGTGAGTATCCTTATGATAATTCCTTTAAATACTCTATCAGGCAAGTTACTTATATGTGTTTCTCTTAGATCTCTGGTGTGGCCAAGTCCTTTTCTTTCATTTGAGATAATTTCCTTTGTCTTCTCATTTTGTCTAAGTCTCTGTCTTTTTCTCTGCATTAGGAAACTCAGCTATATCTCTGGATCTTGAGGGTAACAGCCTTATAAAGAAGAGGTCTCATAGTGCCCTGCCATGTAGTGTCCCCTGTTTCCTGGGGCCTGATGCTTCCAGGAGTGTCTCCAATGTACCCGTCAGGCTAGTTGTCTACAAAGGCATTCTTTGCCTGGTATGAGCAGTGTTTGGTCACTGGCCTGAATGTTGGGAGTTTTACTAGATGACACTTTGCTTGTGAAATGAAAGTTGTCACCACTGCCACTGGAACCAAGGCCCCGAGAAACTCCCAGTCAGGAGATGTGGTGTTGGCAGGGATTTGGGCTGGTCGTCTTGGGGAGCAGGCTGCATGCTGGGACTGAAGCAAGCATGACTGGGAAGAGCGATTCCACTGGAAGGTGGGGGTGAGTCTTGGTGTAAGCATGATCAGCAGTGAATGTTGGTGCTGAACTGGTTCCTACAGGTATCTGTTTTTGCAGAGGGGAGGGAAATGGTGCCTGCTAGTTTCTTTGTTCCTGGAGGATTTCTCTCCATTGAATACTGCCTCTCTGGGACATGCTCTGAGATGAGCAAATATTCTTCCTACTGTGTGTCCCAGGTGTTCTTCAGATTGCTATTGTATGTCCATGGGCTGTTTGCTCTGCTTTCTTTCGAAAAGCAGCCCCAATGCTCCCAGGCTCTTCTCGAGCTAAGCCCACTGACCTTTTGAAGTCCAGGCTTTAAGCCCTGTTGGTTACAAGAACTCAGGAAATTTGACCCCACTTATTTTCCAAGCCAATTGCTATGAGGATTTGTTTTTTCTTTGCAGTCCCCTGTGTGCTAGTTTGTCTCTTGCCCTTCTCTGAGACCATTGCACCCTCCACACTGCAGAAGTCATAATCTGTATCTCTTCCAAACCATATCGCTGCACTTCCTACCTTCTTCAGTATGATCTCTTCTCTACCTTTAGCTGTGGAGTTTGTTCTACCGGTCTTCAGCTCAATTTCTGGGGTATGTAGGAGGATATGATAGTTATCTAGTTGTATCTTTGGGAAGAGGCAAGCTTAGGGTCTTCCTGCGCTGCTGCCATTTTTCACCCTCCCTTTCCTCAATAAACATTGGTCAGAAGCAGATAATCTTCCTTCTGATGTATAGTCAGAAGGTTAGTAGTAGCCTCCCTAGTACTGTGTCACAACGCCTATGCCATTGACCTCATTTCATCTCATCACCTAGGCATTTTATCATGTCACAGCATCACAGGAAGAAGAAGGGTGAGTGCAGTATAATAAGTCTTTTTGAGAGAGAGAGAGAGAGAAATAGGCCATATTCACATAACATTTTTACAGTATGTTATTATAATTGTTCTTTTATTATTAATAATTGTCACTAATCTATTATCGTGTCTAATTTATAAATTAAACTTTATCACAAGTATGTACAGGAAAAGCAGTATATATAACATTCAGTACTATCCACAGTTTCAGGCATCCTCTTTGGGTCTTGAAACATATACCCCACAGATAAGGGGAACTATAGTAGTGTTGTACTCAGAGGTGAAGGCTCAATAAATATAGAGTAATGGCTTGAAAGTATATTTCATACTTTCCACCCCATTTTCTTGCTACTTGTTAGAATTTTGTTGAAAGGAAGAGAGATGCATATACACTCTCACCAGATCTGTTGATTGAACAGGTCCGGTAAGCACACAATACCTGGAAGAAGTCTAGTCAGTCTTAGAAAGTGTTCCTGCTACCTCTCTGTTTAAGTGCATTCTTCTTAAATTCCTTCTTTATCATTACAGTACAAATAGTTGAGTTTCTCTTGTTTCTCCTGCCTGAGGATAATCTATCCTCCTGTATTTCTTAGCTTATTCTCACTCAGTTCCTCATTATCTCCCAATACTGATTCTTCTATATATAGGAGGGAGAGCGGAGATATCAATGATCTCCTCTCTCTGGCCTCTATATATACTAACATCATCTCTGTGGGCCTTATCTTACACAAATCTCCCCCAACTTAAACATTTTTCCACTTAAATTCTATCTGCCCCTCCAACTACCACTATATCTCTTTCTTCCGATTACAGCAAAGTTTTCATAGGAATGATACCTACTTCCTGAGTCACTCATTGCTCAGCCCTCTCTAGTCTGGATTTGTCTCTAATATGCTAGCTTAAGTGGTTTTTCTGAGGTCACTGCTGACCCCTGTTGTGGGGGAACCAGGGAGTACTTTCTAGACTTCTGTGAAGCATCTGACTGTGGACTAGACCTCTTTTTGTCACCTTCCTGCAGGTCACTTGTCTTCATATCCTCACACAGTACTTGATACTTGTTAAATGAATAGTTATTCAATGTCAACTGGGTGCCAGGTGGTATTCTAGAACCATGCCTTTTGCCATACTTCAGTACTTTGATCTTTAATAATGAAGTGAGTGTATATGGGGGGTACTTATGCAAGTTCAAAAAGAATTACCAGCTGGATAATATAATAAAACCAAAAAATTTGAGGTTATCTTTATTTATAGAAACTGATTTATATATTTATATTTTATATTTACATGTTGGCAATGAGAAACTTCCAGGAACCCTGTTACGAGAGCAACATAGAGGCTACTTAATCACTCAGTGGAAAGTTCCTGATGTCGCACCCTTTACACTTCTCTCTAGGCTTTAATGTGAATATTCATAAGCCCACAAAGATGACTTTATGTTGGAAGGAGAACTGTCATTATATGACCTAGGATTATCATAAAATGAATATTTGAATCTGAGAATAACTTCAAAATTTGGAGCATCACAGTTTCCCATTATTTGGGAGAAAACAAAAAATTCAGGGAAATGGCTTATTTATAAAGAACTGAGAAGTTGTAAACTCCTTGGAGTGCAAATTCAGAGTGGTTCACAAAATCTACACTTCACTGAGAATTGAAGAATGTTAGATAATAGACTTCAGATATTATCTTGTCCGTACTTCTCACATTGGAAATAAGAGCATTGAAGCATAGATTTATGGAGTTACTTTCTCCACAGCCAAATAGAACATGAGTGTCAGAGTTGGCCTCAAAGTTTAGCACTGCTGTGTGAAAGGAAATGGAACTTTCAGGCTGGGCTGGATGTCCCCTCTCTGGGTTTCCATGGCATGTATTACACTGAGCTATAATTGCCCATTTTTGCTTTCTAGTTTCCTCTATTCATCAGTGGCCTCTTTGAAAGTAGACTTTTTCTGATTCATATTTGTATCCCAAGCCTCTAGCATACTAAATAAATAGTTGCTGAGTGTATGTAAATGGAATGATAGGTAATGTGTTGGGTGCTTAGTATACAAAGATGTTAAAAAAGAAGATGAGATTTAAGTATTGGAATAGAACTGCACTGCCTCATTTAATTAATTGATTCCACATCTATTTTTTTGAACATTCATCATAGGCCAGGCATTAGGTAAGGAGCACAATACAGAAATGATTTGGTGAACAAGACAAGTGATTTCTGCCCCCAGAGGAATTCAACAGGTGGTGAGAGAGAGAGATATTAGGTAAATAAACACTCCAATAAACAGATAATTCCAACTAATAGTAAAAGCGAAGAGGACATATGGAGTTATGAGAGAGAGGGTGTCAGAGCTGAGGGCATATGATTTAGACTGGGACTTCAGGAGAGGCTTCCTTCTGAGGGGGGGGACATTTGAACTGAGACCTGAGTGATGAGGAAGAGTGATTGATATCAGTAAGAAAATCATCCCCAGAGGATATTAAAGTACATGTGATGGCCCTGACACAGAAAAGAACATGATGGAGTGATCTGGCTAAAGATTATGGAGCAAATGAGGCGCCTGGATGGCTCAGGCAGTTGGGTGTCTGATTCTTGATTTCAGCTCAGCTCTCGATCTCAGAGTCATGAGTTCAAGCTCTGTGTTGGGCTCCATGCTGGGCATGAAGCCTCCTTAAGAAAAGAAAAACAGATTATTGAGCTCAAAGGAGAGAGGTGCAAGGTGAGGTGGGACAGGTGAGCAGGGGCCAGATCATGATAGTCATGATAAGGGATTTGGATTTCATTCAATGTGGAATCCAATTTTTAAAAAGAACCTTTTTATTTTTGGAACATTTTTAGATTTTGAGGATTACTGAGAAGACAGTACACAGTTCCCATATATCCCACATCAGTTTCCCTATTAGCATCTTACCTTGGTTTGGTATATTGTCACAATGAAGGAGTCAATATGGATACCTTCTTATTAACTAAAGTCCATACTTTAATTCAGATTTTTTTTTGGTTCTTCCCTAACGTTCTTTTTCTGTTTTACTATCCCATACAATACACCACATTAGAATCAGATCTCCTTAGATTCCTCCTGGTTGTGACAGTTTCTCAGACCTGTGTCCAATTTTTATCTCTATCTCACGTATCTAGCACAAGATGCACAAGGCTGTGGGGCTCAGTAGGTTTATGGAACATAGAAACACAGACACTAATCTCTCTCTCTCTCATCTCAACCTTCCAAACTGTATGTATATAGCATGAGAGGTTGAAAATTTTTCTGCATGAAAAAAATTTCTGCATTCAAATGGGCACTGATGATCCTGGACACAGATCCATATCCACTGCCCTGTCAAGCCTATTTCATTGGCTGCTAAGGGCTGCCTTTAGGATACCCTTTTTGGAAATTCCAATTTATATAGACACATATATAAATGATAGTTTTTGAATTTTAGAACTCTCTTTGCTTTCTGCCTTAGTGCCAGGGGTACTGCGGGTTCTGTGATAAAGGGGCTGAGGAAGGATTAGGCCAAGGCTTCCTTTGACTTTGAACCATGATAAGTGACTCTTCTTCAAATATCTGGTTCTAGACATCTCAGAGACTTCTTTCTACCTGCTTCCATTTACAGAAGAAGTAGGAACCCTGAAATATCCTTGTACTTGATTTTGTTAGCCTGATAGGATATGTAAACAGACCACTTCTTGCTTTCAGTTCACAAGTTCCCTTTTACTTCCTACACCAACAAGAGATTCAGGCTCCCTGCATGGCAAATAAGATTTCTCTCTAAAGTAGTTAATGCTGTTTGCAAAATACATTTTTTTTAACTCACATTTTGATGACAAATGTAGCCCCTTTCATCTGTTTCTTCATCTCCTACTTCCTTGAAAGGCTTTTCTTCATTCCAAGTATAATAAGGGATTTCAAGCTTTGTGAGGGCAGGGCAGAGCAGGACCTTTTCTCATGTAAATGTGCTTTCTGCATGGTCTTGCCAATAAGCCAATATTTATTGAATCTAATACAAAAATTATGTACAAATTAGCCCATTATTTTGCAGACATACATTTTATAAATTTATGCTTAGCTAAACAAATGGGTTAATCACTTCCTGTGGGGAGGGGCAGGTAAAGGGTATATATCTGTGTATGAGAACCTTTAGTTAAGTAGCAGGACCCAACTAACTAGAATCATTGCCTGAAGTGGTACTTTTAGGAGAGAGTAAAGAAGGAAAAGAAAAATGGGCCAAATGAAGCAAATCAGGGAGTTTGTAATAAAGAAGTACCCAAAGCCTTCTGACACATAACTAAAAATTAATCTGCATTTAGCCTAATTCCCTATTCAATGCTGACAAGAGTAAGATCCCCATGGTCTGGCAGGGTCAACACTCAGAAAAGAATTCCGTGCTATTTGTCTGGCTGGCTTTCCAACAGAGTCACTTACAGTCCAGTGATTTTCTGTAGCAAGGACTGAAATAAAGGAAAAGTATGGTATGGGACAGAGGTGGACATCAGGATTCTAAGGTCTAGATTCAAATCCTCCCTTTGTCTCTTATTCAGGGAGCAAGATTGAGGGAGTTTACCAGGCTTTCTGATTTTGCTTTTCTCACTTATGAAATGTATGATGGTGCTGTGAGAACTGAATGAGATCTTGTACATGGTGTGATATACAAGTCCATGGCATAGAATAGGCAGTTAACAAATATTAGCTTCTATTATAAGCTGTTGTAACCATATGCATTTCCTATTTGAACTATTGTTCAGTAATAACCATTCCAAGACTACATAATGAAATTTGGAATGTACTGTACTCTGTGTGTGTATGTGTGTGTGTGTGTGTGTGTGTGTGTGTGTGTGTGAATACAGCAAAATCTTACTCTTCTGAAGCTGTCTTTTAGTAGCAACATCTCATTTTTAACACATCAAAGACCATGAACTATGTATAAACAACTTCTGAACAGACAGAGTAGATGTCACAAAATTCATGGACTAAAGGTGTATTTCCCTCAGATCAGAAGCCCTCTGATCTCATCCACTTGTATGAAAAGACAGAGGTGCCTTCATACGCACGTCTTTAAAAAATTGTGTGATTTATTTTTAATGTGTTAAGGAAGTATGATTGACAGATGAAAATCATATATATTTAAGGTGTATACATGTGATGTTTTGTGAAATGACTAGCATAATCAAGCTGGTCAACATATCCATCACCTCACATAGTTATCATCTTTCGTATTTCTCTGTGTGTGCTCAGAACACTAGAGATCTCTCAGCAAACTGGAAGTATGCAATTATGCATTAAGTGTAGTCACCATGCTGGACATCAGATCTCCAGAGCTGATGAAACTTACTCATCTCATACCTGAATGTTTATACCCTTTGATCAATATCATTCCTCTTCCTCTACCGTTTAGCCTCTGGTTACCACCTTTCTACTTTCTGTTACTATGCGTTTGAATTTTTTTTTCTTTAGATTCCACATATAAGTGAGGTCATGCTCATCTTTTTATTCTCTATGGCACACCTATGTTTCCTGGCATATAGTTTGACCTCTGTGTAGCTTTTGAATTGATATGAACTGTAGCCAGGGATGTGGTTTTCTCCAGCAAAATGGAAACAGCAAATAGAAGGAAAAACACAATTTCTATAAACAGGTACATTGACAGCAATGAAAAGTGGGAACTAATAATTTTTATTGTAACTATGTCTTCTGACACCAATTTACAGAGCAGAGACAAGTACGCACATTTAATGTGGGTGCAGATACTATCATATGTTATGCAAGTTTGAGGGCATAAATAGTGGGTAGTACCTCACTTAATATTCCTAATAAAAACCCTCATTTTATAGAAAAAAGATAAATCATATTAATTCTTTGGAAAATTTTTTTCTCAAGTATCTTTATTAAAACAGCTTATATACATATATGCTGCATTTCTCTAGGACTCACTAATTTGGTGGGCAAGTGAGGTCACAGAATTAGGAACTGACATTTCACAGGTCTTTAGATAAATCTATATAATATCATACCTCTGGCTCACTAAAATATTGCTCTCCCAACTTTTTCTAGAAGTCCCTCGGGAGTAAGTTACTTGTTTTCAAGAAAAAAATCTGCCTCTATTGGGTGCAGTATTTACTTTTGCCTATTATTGCAGGGTTTTTTGTTGGTTGGTTTTTGTTTTCTTCCTCCTTTCCTCCCACTCTTTCTCTCCCTCCCTCTGTCTCTCTTTCTTTCTTCCTTCCTTCCTTTCTTTCGGCTACTGATGTTGCACTGCTGTGCCCCATGGTCTCCATAGGTTTCCAGTGGCTTCTGGGCACTATAAACTCCGCTGGGCATAGAGCAATATCATGTTTTTGTCAAGGACTCCACCAATACAATTGGGCCTTTCAGCTATAAAAGCTGGTCCATGACCTGTGGTGAAAGCTGCCCATCTTTCCTCAGTGTTACAGCAATCCATGTGGATATCAAAGCTGGACAGAATTTTAGTGAAAAGCACTTTCAGATTTTACCTATAGCTACCCTGTTTCTTAAAGGATTTATATTTGAGGCTAGTGAGAACTGGGCCAGAAGACATGTCTTAGAAATAGTTACCATGCTATATTCAGATCAAACTTTCCCCTTGATGACTCAAGATTTACTTTCTGACTCAATCTCAGAAAGACTTTTTCTTTTCCTTAGGATTAATGTCAGAAATGTCTTCATTTTTCATAAAAATAGCTCTCTACAAGCCTGCTCCATAGGTTTACTCATACTCAGATACGTATAAATTCTTTTCCTTTCCTCCCTCCCTCCCTTTCTTCCTCCTTCCCTCCTTCTTTCCCTCCTTCCCTTAGTTATTTCCTTCAACAAATATATCATACCAGATTCCGGGCACTATTTGGATGGTAGAATCATAGCAATTAACAGAATAGACTATGTCCAGTCTTTCAGGGAGCCTTGTGGGAGATATATAACAGAAAGTAATCAAATACATGGGGTACTATTTAAATAAAATGGGCATAAAGTCTTAGATTAAG
Source organism: Suricata suricatta (assembly GCF_006229205.1). Taxonomy (NCBI): domain Eukaryota; kingdom Metazoa; phylum Chordata; class Mammalia; order Carnivora; family Herpestidae; genus Suricata; species Suricata suricatta. The sequence goes on from NC_043703.1 coordinate 152,740,229, forward strand.
TGCCTTTGCAGCAGAAACCTGAATAAGGAAAAGACATAGTATAATGGATATCTGAAGGAAGGAAGTTTTAGGGTCTTGGGGAAGGAATATGCTTGGCCTGTTTGAGGAGAAAGAAGGCTAGATTGATTAGAACAGAGGTAGTGAGGGGCACCTGGGTGTCTCAGTCAGTGTTGAGCATCCGACTTTGGCTGTTAGTGGTTTTGAGTCCCGTATTGGGCTCTGTGCTAACAGCTCTGAGCCTGGAGCCTGCTTGGGATTCATCTCTCTCTGTTCCTCCCCTGTTTGTACTCTGTCTCTCTCTAAAAAATAAGTAAACATTGAAAAAATTAAAAAAAAACAGGGGTAGAAAAATGGAGAGAGAGAATGAAAATGAGTTCTGAGGGTATTCAGGAAGACAACTCAAGTAGAACCTTGCACACCTTGATATGACTTTAAATAAATAAATATAGATAAAGAACACTAGTGGGGTTTTGGTCAGGAGATTCAGACAGGTCTCAACAGGCCATCAGTCCTACATCACTCTTGCTATTGTGTAGAGATTGGATTATCATAAGGCAAGTGTGGAAGGAAACAGACAAGTAAGTAAACTATTCCTGAAATCCAGGTAAGAGGTGATGGAAGTTTGATTTGGATGACAGAAGTAGACGGGTGTGAGAAGTAGCCCATTTTGGGATATTATTTAAAAGTATAGTAATCGAATACTAAATTATTTAAGGAATGAATGATTTAAGGAATATGAAAGAAAGCTAGGGTTGAAGGGTGATTTCACTGGACTTGGTCATAGGAATCTACAGGTTTTAATTGTCATTGATAGAAATAGGGGATGTTGGAGAGCTCCAGGTTGGAGCAGGTGGAATCCAAGCTATGGGCTTGGACATACTGAGTTTAAGGTATTTATTAGATATTCAAATTGAGTTGCTGTATTAATTTGCCAAGACTGCTCTAACAAAGTACCTCAAGCTGAGTGGCTTAAGAGCAGAAATTTATTGTCTTCCAGTTGTGGAGGCTAGATGCTCAACATCAAGGTGCCAGCAAGTTTGATTCCTTCTAATATCTGAGAGGGAAGAATATGTTCCAGGCCTTCTTCTTGGCTTGTAGATGACTGTCTTCTGCTTATGCCTCCTCACATCATCTTCCCTCTGTGCATGTCTGTGTCCAAATTTCTTCTTATATAAAGCCATCAGTCCTACTGTATTCAGCCCCTCCCTACAAACTTTATTTTAATTTGATTATGTTAACAAAGACCCAATCTCCAACTAAAGTCATGTTCTAAGGTAAGGAGTTTAGTTAGGAATTTCAAATATGATTTTTGGGTGGACACAACTCAGCCCATAACAGATGACAAACAGGGAAAAGGATGGGGATGTAATGTGTATTTGCTGTTAGCTGCACGTAGTGATATTTAAAGCCACAAGGCTGCATGAGATCACTCTCTGGGATGAGTGGAGATAGAGGTGCCTTCAGATGCTCTAACATTTAGAGGTGGGTGATTCTGACACAGACTCACCATATCATCATTCTGTTACATATCTTTTCAGAAATTATAAGTCTGTTTAAATTTTGAACTTGTGAGGCTTGGGCCAGGGAATATTGTAGGGTTGGTAAGATGAAAGCAGACATTTTTCATAAAGAGTGTGTAGGTTCCAGTAGACTCTGTTTTCTTTAAAGACTGGCTATTGTTTTCTTTAAAAAGTTCACTTCTGGGTAATTTTTAGCATTTTCCTGGAAGAACCTAAAGCAAATTTTAAAGTCAACTAAGGAACTTTGCCTTACTGAATCCCAGTGTTGATAGGAAAGGAAAATAGGAGACTTGTTTCAGACGTGTAGCTCCCACAGTGTCCTGGAAATGAACTCGACCACAGAGCCATTTTCTTTTCATCTTTTGTTACTTAGTGACATGTAACCGACAATTTTGCTTGTTCTGAGCTCTTAGAGTGACTGCAAATCATGATTCGGCCATGTTCCTGGAAAGGTGGTCTCTGTCATCTGGTCAGCATATATGTGCCAAGTGCCCTTGGCAGATTGTCAGACTGGGCAAGGCAACTACAAGTCTGGCCATGGAGACGTAGGTGGCCATTTTGTTTTCTGAGATAATTCTCCATGCAGACAGCATACTATGGTAGGAACAGCATGGAGCAGAGGCCTGAATTCTTTCCCTAGCTCTGACTCCAATCTAGGACATGCCTATGGACTAGTCATTTTTTCTTAGACTATATACAGTCTAATGACTTGACAAAGAAATGAGATTTTTAAAAGCTATTACTATTTTCAGGGGGCCTTCCCAGATACACTTGGCCTAATTCTGTGACTTGATGTTATCCCTGGCCTGACATTCTGGGTGGAAGACTGTTTCTCTTAACAAAATAACAAGAACATTTCAAAAACAAATCTCCAACACCCAAACCTTGCCTCCGGTGTAACTTTTTGCTTTTGCAAAAAGCAAAAGTCCTACACCTGACTTGTATCTGTGACTTACATTCCATTAAAATGTGTTTAGAGTGATCTTTTGTGAGTGTTAGACTTCAAAGTGAGAAATATATTTAAAAGTATTATCTTTTGGGGTGCCTTCTAATATTTGAGAGTAAAGAATGTGTTCCAGGCCTTCTTCTTGGCTCAGCTGGTTAAGAGTCCAACTTCAGCTCAGGTCATGATCTCATGGTTGATGAGTTTGAGCTTGGCATTGGGCTCTGTGCTGACAGCTCAGAGCCCGGAGCTTGCTTCAGCTTTTGTGTCTCCCTCTCTCTCTACTCCCTCCCCCACATTCACCCTGTCTGTCCCTCTTTTAAAAATAGACATTAAAGATGAGCTCCTTTGATCTCTTCTTCTGACTATTACTTAGGACTGTTTTCTCTTCTGTAGGTCCAGTTGAGGGACTCCTAGTCACTTTGTTCTCAGATCAACACTCTCAGGTGTGACTGTGTGTATAGAGGAGCCCTTATTGTATAGTTACCCACCTGTGACTATCAAGCCCAGAAATCTCACTGACAACTAAGACTATGCCTTCAATGGCTGCCCAGCATCCAAAGCTCCCCTTGACTTTACCTAGACATCCACAGTATTGGGTGCATTTTCTGTCAGCTCTTGTTCCGAATTACTAACAAACAAGGCATAGAATTAGATCTGTTCAGTGGCACAGAAAGCCCCCTACCTGGTATCAAACACATGGTTTGCCTCTTACAGCAAATACTCAACTCCCTTTTCTTCACTAGGAATCTTCATTTGCAGGCTCTTTTCTCTTGAGGCTGTAACTTTTCATTGGCTCTTAGGAGTTAATGAAATTTAAAATCTTAAAAGACAAGAACTCAAAGTGAACTTAAAGATCATTAGATTTGTGACACAGTATGTCCAGTGGTGAAACAAGTTGTTCAAGGCCACATTGAGATGGGGCAGTTCCAGAACCAGAAGAGGTTTGGGGCTCTCATTGGTGCAAGAATGAGGGGAAGCCTGGGATGTATCTGCACATTCCACTTTGCTTCCCAGGGAGTCCAAAGTCCAAATATCCAAATACCTTTTTATTCCCTTAATGGGATTCTGTTTTTGATGAAATTTCCATTTAAATGTCCATGTTTAGATACATATTTATGAACCTTTAGGGCTCATAGATTGATAACTCCAGCACATTATGACTTTGGGAAGAAAGATTTTGTGTTGAGTAGAGGGTTCTTTGTGCTCTCTTGTTGCTTTGGAGGGTGAAGGGCTAGACAACTTCTGGAGGTTATGAAAGCCAGGTTGTTTTCTAAAGGTAAATGAAATCCACTTAGAAAAACCATAGGAGGGTGGTCTCTCTCATCCTTAAGATTCCGTGTCTATAGATCTTTCACACATGCCTACTTAGCAATGCAGTAAGTCATGAAGATGAAAAGTACAGCATCAGGAATGTAGTCAACAATATTGTAATAATATAGGGTGACAGATGATGGCTGTCATGATGAGCACTAAGAAACGTATAGAATTATTGAATCATTATATTGCACATCTGAAACTAAGAGAACATGGTATGCCAACCGTACTTTAATAACAAATATAAATAAATTTAAAAAGAAGCATCTGGGCACCGACTCTGCTTTCTCTCTGCTAGCTGAGAATATGGCTTGACTGATACTATGTGGTTCAAGGACCAAGAGATCCTGGCGAAGATAAAATAAAGCAATGAAAATATAAACAGAAATGTGGAAGGACACTGATGGTCAGTGTAAGCTGCTCAGGAATGGAGGTATTAGCCTGTGTATATAGGGCGGGGGTGTAGCAAGAATTCAGCCTTTTTTCTCAGTTCCAGGCAGCGAGCCCTGTTGTAATCGTGGGCCAAGGAAACGCTGCGGACCAGTAGGTGTGCACGTCTGCTCTGTGTAGACTGGTAGCAATCTTGCTTTGGTTAGTCCTGAGTTCCTGCTTAGTAAAGTGGGAAACAAACATGTGTGTGCTGCAAGGCTCCCTCCCAGTCTTTCCCGACTGCATGACTGCCCTTCCTCGGATGCCGTCTCCACTCTTTGTTCATGGTGCTCTGCTCATTCTGTCTGGTCCTTGCCTTCTTGTCTTGGCTGACTTTCATGCATTTGATATTCAGTCTGGCTTTACAGTTTACTCACCTGAGTTCAGTGCTTGGCACATAGAAGATGGCCCTAAGGGATAAAAACCACATCGCCCTTTGTGAACTCATTCTGTTTTAGTAGATTACATCTGTATCCTTTATTTCACCTCAAATATCCACACATAGTTGGCCTAGCCTTCACATGTCCCTTGCCAAGTGGTTCCATGCATACTGTGAGCTCTGTTCGTGGTTTCCAGTTTGGGCTTCAGCCACGTTCACAAAACACCATGTGACAGGTGTCATTCTCACCTCTGGGAGACGCAGAATGAACCATCAGGGCACTCTTGATGACGAGGTGACATTGGAGGTGGCTTTTTGATGGACGAGTAAGCCCTCCATGGCTGGTGGCAGGGAAGGTAAAGGCCCCCAGGGCAGATCTTGGTCTAAGGATACTTGGGGGACAGACCAGAAAGAACTCTCGGGCCAAGCTGTGGAGTGTAGCTATTATTTGGGAGGCGCTTGAACCCAGGCCTGCTAACTGCTAACATGAAGCTTTTTCTACTGGGATAGTGGCCTCCATAAGTGATTTCTGTATTGTCTGCCTGCTCACACACATTGGAGGTTCTGCACACAACAGCTCAATTTTGATGCCTGCTTTCTCAGAATGCGCCTTGGCTATTGCTAGATTTACTTTTTAGTGACCAGTCAAAACAGACATCTATTCACAGGCAAGTATAGAGTGAAAGATACCCTAACTAGTTCTTTTCTCAAATATGTTTCATTGTGACAGTAGGAATAATGAGCAATGTATTAATTTTAAAGACAACACACACACAAAATAACCTTGAAAAAAGGAACAAAGAAGAAATTACTGTTCATCACAAGTTAAGGTCTCCTGTTTTCTGATTAAACCGTTTTCTTCCACTGGATTACCAGGCTGTCGGTCTTACCAGGACTTCCTTTCCCAGGGGAATGTGAATTAATTTTCCTGAATCTGAAGCTGAGCCGGTAATTGAGGCTGTTAAGAACCTGGTGTTCTAAGACCTTCCTGTGATTCACACTCCGTGAGCCTTCTTGTTCTGATTCAAGCCAAAAGGCTTCCTCTTCAGAGAGAGTCAGAATTCAGCTCCTTGGAGAACTAGCCCTTCCAGAGACAGTGTGGTCAGTGGGTATGGTCAAAGATTGACACACCCGCCAAGCTTACTTCTGGGGCCCTGCCAGTTAAGCCAGGTGTTTTGTGTCAAATTCCTGGGCTCAGTTTCCTACTTGGTGGACCTGGATCAGGAACAGTAACGTATCCACATCATAAGGCTGTCATGAGGATGAAATAGTATATATATGTAAAGTGCTTATCATCACTCTTGGAACATTGTAAACATTTAACAAATACTAGCCACATTGGTTATTTATACTCATACCTGACTTCTGCAGCATGAGGAAGAACCTTCTTCAAGTTTCTGCTTTTCCCAGAGGGGCGCTGATATGTGAGTGGAGGGGCTGATGTTCCCCTCCGTGGGGTGAGGCCCGACCGCCCCACTCAGCAGTGAGCAGCCAGGTTCCTAGGGAGAAATGAGGCTGTTAGTATTCTTCTCCTTTTAGACACAAGGAGACTGAAGGTCAGAGAGATTTTATGCCCATCATTTGTGGCTGGTGTATCATGCTGTTCTGCACCAGGCCTCAGTAGTGACTGGTGCAGTGTAATTAGGTCTACCTGATGTAGTGGACACGTGCCCCCAGCGATCTGCTCTGCAGCCGCAGTGCCACTAGGACTTGCATTCCTGATGCAGTGCTCGTCCACACTGCAGCTTTGGGGGATCCCTCCCTCAGATCAGCGATCAGTGTGGAGGGAGGACCCTTCTCATTCCCCTTGACCCTGTTCTTTCTCAGTGTCATCTGTCCTTTGTCATCCAAGAGCCACAACTCCACCCACTCCTCCATTTGATCTCTCTTATCGGGGATCATTAGCATTTATACTAGGTTTCTTTGAGATCTCATTCATGATTCAGCTATTTTTCACACTTTTTAAAGCTTTAAAATGTACTTTTTAGAAGTAAAAGCTAATTAGTGCATATAATTATTTAATCAAATAAAGCAATGCTTAGCAATATGTCATCCATAAAAACATGCTAGAATGGTCATATTGAGGCCAAAATAAATGATGGATATTTAATGTTATATATTATGGAGGTCCTAATTTTTAGTTCATAAATTTTAAGTAAACACTCAGAAATGTATATGATAATTTAAACAATCATTATCTACCTGTATTATTGGCTGGAAAGATCTTATTAAAATCTTGCTTTAGGAAACCTATTTCATGTTGGGTATGTGCGTGTGTGGGGGGTGGGGTGGAGAGAGAGAGGGAGAGAGAAAGAGAAAGGGAAAGAGAGAGAATGGGTGTATGTGAGGATGGGTATTATATTTGACACATGGCTAGTAAGTGATTAACTTGGATTTTAGTGCAAGTCTGGCTGACTGAGCTCCATGTACATTTATGCACCAAGTTCCCTTTCTTCTCTAACCCTTTGCAGATATGTTCTTGAAATTTAAGGCTGGTTTTTAACCAGGGTTTATTTTCAGGGCCGGCTTGTTGGACGAAGCTAAATTCAACTAATCTATTTTCTCAACATTTAGCAGTACTTATAGTATGTGAAGGGAAGTAATAATAACCAAAAAAAAAAATTAACCCCCTTTGGACAATCTTAATTTTCTTGGGATCCTGAATTCTGAATTTTTCTCTATTCAATGAGAAAAATGTATTTCACCTTTAAACCTTTCCCTCTGTAGAATGTACTATCAGACTCTTAAAGACCAAAGTATATTCTCTAGAATAGTTTTGTTTCCTTCATTGAAATGTATCATGCTGGGTGTCCTAGTGAGACGGTGTAGGGCAAACAAGAGGGGCTTAGCTCCTGTAAAGCCGCTAGTCTGAAGCAAGTGTTAAAAGTTTCCATACACTTAGAGATAAATACCTCTTTTTGGAAAAGAGAACAAATGAGAGATAACAGGTATTAGGGAGTAATGGTTATCTGAGCAAAATTAGAAGTAATAATTTAAACCCTGATTGCATAAGTATTTCTATTTTCCAGGAGGCCTAGAAAATATTGACCATGAGCAAAGGCATCCTGTGATTGTCTTGTGTCCACCAGAAAGTATTGAGCGCAAGATAATGACCATGGGACTGAAAGACCCTTCCCTACTCCTCACCTCTGTCTCTTGAGTTCAGTGTTCATTTTTATGACACTGAGGCTCAAGAACCTGGTCTTGAGGGGTTGGTAACATTAGGAGGTTCAAAACAGACTACGAAAGTCATTCTCTATTCTCAAGGAGCTTACTGTCTATTTGTGACAACAGGATGTTTAACAGTTATACTCAACATTTATTGAGCACATACTATGTGACAAGCACTCTTCTAATTGGTACAGGTAAGAGTGCCTCTAACTTCAGAAGGGTGTTAAAATGCAGGTACAATTATTATCATCTCAGTTTTATAGACTAAGGATCTGAGGTACAGACGGGTCAAGTAACTTGCCCAAGGTCACACAGGTGTAGAATGGTAGAAGTGGAACTGAACCCGGAGAAGACTGGTATCAGAGACCACACTATAATGCTATGCGGTGCTTTGCTGCCTCTCCTTCAGTAAGGCCAACCCACATTCCAAAGTGAGTGCACAATAATTATATTGTCTAATAAATGGTGTTAAAAATCTGAACTGGATGAGTTCAGAAGTGGAAAGCTAAAATACTGATCTTTCTTCCCACCTGCAGAGGTTGTTATGATACAAAGGATTTCTACTTGTCTCTTAATTAATCCATTCCCAAATGGAAACTATTCAAGTAAGAATTCCACAAGTACACTTAAAACATCTTTCTGAGAAAACACGAAGTGATTTGGTGGTTTGCCATTTGGAGGATGAGGCCAGGGAGCTTCAGCTCCGTCTGGAGCACATTACATTGCCCGGCGGTGTGGCTTTGCTGCACCTGGAATTCCTGCTTGGGAAAATGGACACACTACAAGGATACAGAGAAAGTAATTAAATTGATGAAAGGAAGAAACATTAAAATTCTCTAATAGAAGATATTAGAGATAGGTAAAGTATGTTACCATTACCAAAATTTCCAAGAGTTAGCCCTCTTTGAATCTGGTATATTAATTTCTCTAAAGCCTATTCAATTTCTGGGCTCAATTTGTGAATTTTCTTTTTTTTTTTTTAAGTTTTTTCATTTATTATTTCTGAGAGAAAGAGAGAGAAAGAGAGAGAGAGAGAGACGGAGACAGAAAGTGCATGCACAAGGGGGGGCAGGGGCAGAGAGAGGGGGAGACAGACTCTGAAGTAACCTCCAGGCTCTGAGCTGTCAGCACAGAGCTTGACACAAGGCTCAAAGTCAAGATCTGCCAGATTGCGACCTGAGCCAAAGTTGGACACTTAGCCAACTGAGCCACTCAGGGGCCTCGGCGAATTTTCTATGTATTGCAAATTCTACTTCCAAAATATATCCACTCTCCTGACTAGCCTTTCCCCTCCCCACTGAGATCTTTGTTATGTTAGAAAGCAGATACAACCTTATTTTCTCCTTATCCTCAACAGAAGCTGCTTCCAAACCAACTTAAACAGTATAGAGCAAAATTTATCTTCTCTGAGTCCCCAGTATATTAAATATATTATTCTTCATATAAAAGTTTTCAATGAATCTAAATACAAACTCTGGAGTCCCTCAATCTTGTGTTTCATGGTCTTCTGTGCAGGAGCTCTCCTTCAGCTGGATTACACGTTCTCCCCATTGAAATGGGCCACACGTGTTCCATTTCACTTCTAGTCCCAGAAATTATATCACTTCGATGAGGCCCATTTCAAATGTAACTTTCTCCCAAAGATTTTTTTATCAGCCCTTCAGATAAACACAATCTTTCCCTCTTTCAAGTATACATGTCACATTTCGTGTTTCTGTGTTATGACACCTTTTAACTTCCCTTGTGTTAGAGTAATTTGTAATTATCTCATCCCCTCTGCTGGACACTGGGCTCTTGACATCTCGTTCCTCTCTGTTTTTTCCTGTGGTGTTTATCACAAATAGGCTGTCACTGAGTGTTTGGTAAGGTGCTCCCAATTTTGTCTTCTGAACACTTTTTGATGACTTCTGTTTCTGGGAAAGTTTCAAGGTTTAAGGTATTTGCCAGTATTTTTGCATGAGGCAAGAATTTATGTATAAAATGCAAATTCTTTATTTACTGTCTTAACCCAACAGACAGACAGGTACATCTGTAAAAATAATGAGGTTCCCTGGGACGTGCAGGACAGGAGAGAAATTGCAAGATTGCTAGGAGTAATCAAAAAAGTGAGGACTTCAGGGGCTCCTGGGGGGGCTCAGTTGGTTGAGCATCAAATTTCTGCTCAGGTCTTGATGTCACAGTTTGTGGGTTTGAGCCCCGTGTCACGCTCTGTGCTGACAGCTCTGAGCCTGGAGCCTGTCTTCAGATTCTGTGTCTCCCCCTCTCTCTGCCCCTACCTACTCACACTCTGTGTCTCTCTTTCAGAAATAAAAATAAAAGATAAAAAAATAAAAAAAACAAGTGAGGACTTTAAACTGAAAGGATAGGGTTCTAATACTTCTATTGGGTGACTGTGAGCATAACCTCTGGCAAGAGAATACCTTCCCTAACTGCACACCAAAATGTCGGTGAAGAGTTAACACAATCAAATGTGCATTATGTATAATAATATAATATAATATAATATAACAATAAACAGACTCCTAAAGTCTGTTAAGTAAAGTCAGTGCTTTCTCTGTGGAGCAGACTAAACTCTACTTTCAGTTTTGTCTTATTAAAAAAAAATCAACCATTTGAAGGCTGCATTATTTTATTTGTTGTTCAAGAAGAGAACTTTAAAATAGCTCTCTTCTTGGATTCATTGCATGGCAGCCATCCAGTTTTTTAGGCCATTTCTGGATTAGCCGTAGATCATGTGGAAGTATTTTCTGAAAGCTAGCTTGGGGGCACCAATAAACTGCATCTTCTGGTGCAGGCTGATAAATGTGATTTTCTTTCCCAGGCTGAACTGAATTGCTTTTGTCTTCCCAATTTTGTGGCAGAATTAAAAGATAGAGCACAAAAGAAGGCTGGAAATGCAGTTATTATTTAGGAAATGGAGTTGAGTTTGACATAGATTGTAGGAGCAGGTAAATAAAAATGGAATCAACATATGATCTTGTAAAAGGTACATTATGTCATGGAATCTCAGTTTTTACATTTTTAAGTTGAGGATAATAATAAAAATACCCACTGTGTAGCACGGTTGTGAGGTCTACATAAGATAGGACATAAAAATGAGAACGGAGGGGCGCCTGGGTGGCTCAGTTGGTTAAGCTGCTGACTTCGGCTCAGGTCATGGTCTCACAGTTCAATGGGTTCGAGCCCTGCCTCAGGCTCTGAGCCTGGAGCCTGTTTTGGATTCTGTGTTTTCCTTACTCTTTGCCCTTCCCCCACTCTCATTCTGTCTCTCTCTGTCTCTCAAAAATGAATAAAGATTTTTAAAAATTAAAAAAAAATGAGGATGGAGCCTAGATCATAGAATACATGTAGGTATTGTTTTAACTGCAATATGCTATATTTTATGGTAAGTTGACATGATGTATCCCATGAAGCATTTAAATAATACTCCAATGACATAAAATGTGCAAATGGAAAAGGACAGTATAACATCATATGCCCTGTTTTGGTAAAAATAGATAAATAGGCTGAGAGAATATTGTTTTTGGCAATTATTGAAGGGTGTTAGGTAGGTTGGTAACAATCTCAGAAGTCAAGGCAAAGTCATGTGTTCCAGAGAGTCATCAGAAGTGACTCACTCATGCCCAGTAGGGTTTGGGTTGCTGATCCCTTTACCAACGTGTCTTACTATCATCCATAATTCTGGTGTTTTCCCACCTTTGACCTCTGCCTATCATAGCTTAACATTTCATATCTCTTCTTTCATTTCTACTACTTTGGATTAAAGAGAGAGAGGCTGACGCTTGTGCTCGGCCCCCCATCTTTAACCCAAAGTTGATCATTTGTGCTTTTGTAATGGGGTCTGTGGTAACTCTGTATTGGAAGTCTTCCTGAGTCCTGCTCAGAGCTTCAAGTATATGGACAGATTCTTCAATTATTATTTTTCAAGAAGCATCCACTTTGCATCTACAAACAAGAGATAAGGAACTTGAAGGCATATTCTGAAGTTAACTGATTCTAGATTGCCTACTCCAAGTATCAGATCTACTGACAAGCAGTTGCACTTGGTGCTCCTTCTGGCGACTTACAGGATCGTAGCTGAGATGACAAGATGTCCTCCAGCTAGTTCTTCCTCCTCCACGGTATGGAATAACTCTTCAGAAGCGTCTCCTAACTCTGCAAACCCATGCCCACCTCCGTGTGCAGCCACCTGACTAGCGAATGTAAGCAAAAGTCATCTGTCTTACTTCCAGACCTGACCCATAAACACTTGCGCTCCTCCGTGCTCTTTTCCTCTTGTGGTTGCCCACAGTGGAGATGGTAAGCCTGGAAACCATATGCTCGTGAGAGCAGAGCTTCTGATAGCCTAGGTCCTTGGATGACTGCATGGAGACGGGACACTCCACTGGCCTTTCCACTGGACTGGAACTGGTATCAAGGCCTGCTGTGCTACGCCATTATCTATTTTAGGGTTTATTAGTTATAGTGGTAGATCTACCGTAACTAATACACTAGAATTGGAAAGTCTACCTTTTTGATACCCCTCCCCAAGCCCTGAACACAATATTGTACTTTATTTTATGTCACGAAATAAAGAAGGAAGAAGTAATTCAATCTGAGATTTACTGAGAGAATTTCCTAGCTATAGTTGGTTATCTATGACTTTTAGTCGCTGCTCCTGCTGAAATTGCTCAAGCAATTCTCTGGATTTATCTTCATCTTATAAGATCTTCGGATCAAAGTTCTTAAACATAAATTTAAAGTGGCTTAATGATGGATACAACTATAACTCTTTTCTAAGTAATTTTCCATCTTTCTCATTTAAAAAAAATCATGTGAGGACATGGAAAAGAACATAATCAAAAGGATAAAGTAAGAAATGACCCTGAGTATGAAGTTTACATCTTTCATCAACCTTCTCTGCTAGCTTTAGTGAGATATTTAATTTTAAAAGGAGCTGTTCCATGCACTGAAGTGTAATGCATAATTTAAGTTCATGAAGAAATTCTTTTAGCATTCCTTTTGTTTTGTTTTACTTCCTGGAAGACTGCCAAGACTTGTAATAGGAATTACAGATTCTGCATGATTTAAGGAAAATATAGGAATGTATAGTATTCTTTTACTTCAAATTTCAGGTTTTTTTTAAAGTAAATTAGAGAAATGAGAACACCTCAGGTTTTTCATTGTGGAAGTTGAGACAATAAATGAGTACTGTGATCTGTTAGGGATGAGACACGAAACATTTATGGGATCCTTGGAGATACTGGCTAAGCTAGTTCCTGGGCTTACTACCCCACTCTAACTTTAAATATTATGTGCTTTTAGTTGTTTGACATTTTCTGAGCTATTCATCTTTCAAAAAAATGTTTATTTTCCCTCTTTCCCTGCTGAAATCAACTTATTGTTGTGCTTTTGCTAAATTATTCCTCCTCCTAAAACCCGATTTTTCCCCCAAGCACTTTCTTTTCTTGGCCACTCAGAAACATTCAAATCTTTTTTGTTCTTTTTCTTTCCTTGGGTTTTCTGACATTTTTTCTGATCTTGCTCTCTTATCTAGATCCCAGACAGAGTCAGGAGCTCCTCTATATTCTAGAGCTTAAAATTAGCCAAGAGCACTGGAGACAAATCACGAAAGGAAGTCTCCAGTTTCTCCATCTCTGACTGAAAATCAGAACCTAAGCATTAATGAAGTATTAGTTTCTTATGAAATGAGCCATTTAAATGGATGACATCTTAGTACATTTCAATATTGGATTTTATTTAAAATTTCATTTATATTCCATAAGACGAATATGCTCACTGCAGGGAGTAAACACCTCTCCTGATGTTTTCCTAACAAGGGCTACTGTAACTCATTTCTCGGACGGAATTTCCTTTACCAAAGAGGTTCTAGTTACGGAAACCCCTACTGTGTTACCGACATGGGGCTAAGTGTTTCGGTCAGTGATAGGTGGAGAAATGTGAGAGGGAGGTGCTGATATTAACAAAGTTTGTCCTACATTTTCAGAAAGCACACCATCTATTCAGAAAGATCGATTGATTATCCCAATAACCCAAACACAAAGTGGAATTTTGATAACTAGGTAACATAGGAACTAGGTGTTATTTCCAAAGGGAGGGAAAGCTCATGCCCAGTTGTGACTGGAAATTTTCAAACAGTGGTAGCATCTGATGGTGGTCTAATAGGATGCATGCAATATAGGCAAAGCAGGATGATAGCAGTTGATTCTGAATTGAATGTATGAGAAAAGGCCAAGGGCGAGGAAGGATGGAGTCTATGTAGGATATCTGAATTACTCTCACTGACCAAACTTGAAAATAAAGGGAAGGGGAAGGATCAAATCAGAATAGTTACAAGGGCTTTCCAAATGACAACATTTTCTATTCACCCTTCAAAATCCAGCTTAGATACCACCCCTTCTTTTGTTTTTCCTTTTCTAGTTTAACACACAGTGTGATATTAGTTTTCATATGTCTACGATAGTGATTGAACAATTCTATACATTTTACAGTGCTCTTCCAGAGAAGTGTACTTAAAAAAATTTTTTTAATGCCTTTTAATTTATTTTTGAGAGACAGAGAGAGACAGCGTGAGCAGGGGAGGGTCAGAGAGAGAGGGAGACACAGAATCCAAAGCAGGCTCCAGGCTCCAAGCTGTCAACACAGATCCCGATGCGGGACTCAAACTCAAGAACTGTGAGATCATGACCTGAGCCCAAGTCTGACACTTAGCCAATTGAGCCACCCAGGCATCGCTGACCTCTGTATTTCTGATAGCAGTTTGTGTGCCTGCTGCATAGGAAGGAGGAAAGCAGTATATATTTGTGGACTTAAATTAAATTTGATTAACAGATCTTTTTCCTAAATTCAGTCTTTTAAATGCCTGATGAGGTTGTTGAAAGGCCCGAATATAAACTTTGAAGTACATCTTTGGTATTAGGGTGAACTTTAACTGTAGGTCTGATGTACAAATATATTAATGGGATGAGTACAAAAATGCTTAATAATGAGCTGCAATTTTACCATTCCATAGCAGATAATCAGAAATATGGAATCTTCCCAAAGACTAAAAGTTGCAGAATGACTCACCTAGAAACTATATAATTATTTCAACTATTAAAATTTTTTTATCTAAAGCAATTTCTATTTAGAGAGCAATGTATAGTGGAGAGACATTTGTATGCCTAGATAAAATGGATGCATAATTTAAGTCACTTTAGATCATATTATTTAAGTCTATTCAGCTCAGAATGGAAAGGGGTATTTAACAAAAACTAGAGGTTAGAAGAATTAATCACTTTTAAACCTCAATCTCATGTTTGATGACTCATAAAACTTCTCAAAGTAAATTTCAGGAGAAATTATTAAAAAACTAAACTTTACAAATAGGCAAACCATGGATTCCCGCCCTGACTTGGCCCTGGTGTTTGGCCCTGTACAAATTACTGACCCGCTCTGAAGGTCAGTTAATAACACCTTTAAAATAGTCACAATACATAGCTTGTGGGATTGTTTTGAGAATTAAATAAGATTATATGTGTGACACATCTACCCCCTGGTGATACGTGCTCAGAAAACGGTAACTATGGCAAACCCTACCCCAGATGCATTGAAACGGATGATAATGGACCATTCTCAGGAGAGAGAATTCTGATAAGAAGTGGGGCATATTTTTAGCCAATATGAAGGAGAAAAAACCAGAGAGTAATGTGAGAGATATGTGAGATTATTTTAATAACTCTGAGTGGTAACAATCCAATGTATGTCATTATACTGTTTACATTTATGCCATGGAGACAGGTCTATTCTTATTCTCCATGACTTACAAGGGAGTTATTTATTCTAACTTTGAATTAGGCAGATGCTCTGATCGATAAGCGTAACTTTTCAGGGCAACAGTGGTTTCAAGAGTGACAGCCTGGTTGTAAAGCAACTGGGATGAGGGAACATACGGTTTTATTTTTATAAAGTTGTAGGATGACAAATTGTCCCGATTTGCCTGAGACTGAGGGATTCCTGGGGTACAGGGCTTTTGAGTCCTAACGCCAGTAAAGTCCCCTGGCAGAACTGGTCATCCATCCACCGGCTGGGGGGCGGGGGGGGTTAATATTAACACATAAAGTACCCAGATCTGCTGGGGGTTTGGGTGGGGTGGGCTGGGCATGTGTGGTGGGAAACCTGGCTCTTTGAACAACATTCTGTAAGGTAAACAGCAGGAGCTGCTGTTCTTGTTTGGTAATCAGCATCTTTGAATATTTGTATGTGTCTATGTGTGCATTCGTCCTTTGGCGGTAACACGTCTCTTAGATTTATTGCCATCTGCTTTACTATGTGTTTTACTGCTCTAAGTTTCTTATTGCAGTATAATTAACATACAGTGTTCTACTAATTTCAGGTGTACAACATGCTGATTCAGCAATTCCACACAGTACCCAGGACTCACCCTAGGTAGACACCATCTGTCACCACACACCATTATTATATTATTGACTGCATCCCCTGTACTGTACTTGTCATCTCTGTGACTTATTTATAACTGTAACTTGTACCTCTTAATCCCCTTGGTACATTTCACTCATCTCTGCACCTACATCCTCTCTGGCCAACACAAGTCTGCTCTCTGTATTTAAGAGTCTGTTTCTTCATTTTTTAGATTCCATGTGTAAGTTGAAATCAGATGGCATTTGTCTTTTTCTGTCTGAATTATTTCACTTAGATTTCTCTAAGTAATTTTAACGTTTATCTTTCCAACCAGCTCGGTGAGGTAGTGATTTTTGTCTGTTTTGTGTGCTTAGAAATACATAAAAAGTAAATTAAAATTGCTTATTCAAATCCCATTACTTGAAACTCATGAAAAAACCAGGGCAGTTAAACCATTGCTATTATTTTACATTTTCTGGCCATTTTTGTGAGTGTATTTGTTTATTTTTATAAGTGTAAATGTGTGGGTGTATGCTTTTGGCATGTGTTTTAATGCTATATACATTTTGAACATCACAATTATTATCATTAATTTGCATAGTCAATATTTAGTCTTTATTCATTTGTATCTACATAATCATATACCTGTTTTATTTTTCTTTATTCCAGGCTGCAATTATATGTTAGGTTCTGGGATCATTTTCCTTCTGTTTGAACATTTCTCTTTAGTAGATTTATTTTAGTTCAGGCTGTTGGTGGAAGATTCTCTCTTTATCTAAAAGCATCATTATCTCATCTTTATTTTTGAATGACATTTTCACTGAGTATAGAATTTCATGTGGCATTTCTTTTTCTTTCAGAATTTTAAATATATATTTTTATCATTTTTTGTTTCCATCATTTCCATGGAGAAGAAAGCCATCAGTTTTATTAATCTTCTTTGTAGGTAATGCATCTTTATTTCTCTAGTTTTAAATATTTGTTTTCCTTTACTTTTCAACAGTTTGATTTCATGTACTTGCGTGCCATTTCCTTTACATATATATATACATATATATATATATATATATATATTTAAATATTTATTTATTTTTGAGAGAGAGACAGAGACAGAGGATGAGTGGGGAAGGGGCAGAGAGAGAGTGGGAGACATAGAATCCAAAGCAGGCTCCAGGCTCTGAGCTGTCAACACAGAGCCCGACCAATTGAGCTACCCAGGCACCCCACATATATTATTCTTTAGGATTGTTCAGAGATCCTTGAATTTGTGACATGGTATCTTTCATCAGTGTTGGAGAAGATTCTGTCACTATCTCTGAAATGTTGCATCTTCCCCATAATTTCTGTCCTATCCTTCTGGGCTTCTAATTTACATATGTATTACATCTAGACTAATTTTCAACGTGGAAATTGTCAATGGAGGGATTTCTCTTTAGTGCTTTCCTAAGGATTAAAATCCTCTGGTAATTTCTCCACAATTTAATCTGTTTTGTTTTAAAATCTTGACAAGAAAATTATAATGTCATTATCAGTTATGTATCTGTTTCTATTGGTTTTTTTTTCATTGATTTCAGTGATATAGACTTTTGATATGTCTGTTAATTTCTTTCTTTTTTTAATTTAAATTTTAGTTAGCTAATATATAGTGCAATACTGGTTTCAAGAATAGAATTCAGTGGTTTATCACTTACATATAACACCCAGTGCTCATCACAGGCGCTCTTCTTGGTACCCATTACTCATCTAGGCCATCTCCCCACCCACCTCCCTCCATCAACCCTCAGTTTGTTCTCTATCATTAAGAGCCTCCTGTGGCTTGTTTCCCTCTCTTTTCTTCATCCCCTCCTTCCCATGTGTTCTGTTTTGTTTCTCAAATTTCACATATGAGTGAAATCGTATGGTATTTTTCTTTCTCTGATTGACTTATTCACTTAGCATAATATATTCTAGCTCCATCAATGCCATTGCAAAAGGCAAGATTCACTCTTTTTTGATGGCTGAGTAATACTCCATTGTGTATATATAACCTGTCTTCTTTATCCATTCATCAGTTCATGGATATTTGGGCTCTCTCCATAGTTTGGATAGTGTTGATAATGCTGCTGTAAACATTGGGATGGATATACCCCTTCAAATCTGTATTTTTGTATCCTTTGGGTAAATACCTAATAGTACAATTGCTGGATCAGAAGGTAGTTCTATTTTTAGTTATTTGAGGAACCTCTATACTCTTCTCCAGCGTGCCTGCACCATTTGCATTCCTGCCAACAGCTCAAGAGGGTTCCCCTTTCTCTGAATCTTGCCAATACTGGTTGTTCCTTGTGTTGTTAATTTTAGCCATTCTGAAAGGTGTGAGGTGGTATCTCAGTGTGGTTTTGATTTGTATTTTCCTGATAATAAGTGATGTTGAACATCTTTTTATGTATCTATTAGCTATGTGTATGTCTTCTTTTGAAAAGTGTCTATTCATCTCTTCTGCCCATTTATTCACTGGATTCTTTGTTTTTTGGGTGTTGAGTTTGATACTTTCTTTATAAATTTTGGACACTGACACGTTATCTGGCATGTCATTTGGAAGTATATTCTCCCTTAAGTCAGCTGCCTTTTCATTTTCTTGATTGTTTCCTTTGCTGTGCAGAAGCTTTTTATCTTGATAAAATCCCAATGTTTATGTGTGCTTTTGTTTCCCTTGCCTTCAGTGATGTGTCTAGTAAGAAGTTGCTCCAGCTGAGGTCAAAAAGGTTGCTGCCTGTGTTGTTCTCTAGGATATTGATGGTTTCCTGCTTCTCATTAGGTCTTTCATCTACTTTGAATTAATTTTTGTGTATGGTTTAATAAAGTGGTCCAGTTTCATTCTTCTGCATGTCACTGTCCAGTTTTCCCAACACTATTTGTTAAAGAGACTGTCTTTTTTCCATTGGGTATTCTTTTTTTTCTAAGTTTTTAAACATTTATTTATTTTTGGAAGACAGAGAATGAGCAGGGGAAGGGCAGAGAAAGAGAGAAACACAGATTTCGAGGAAGGCTCTGGGCTCTGAGCTGTCAGCACAGAGCCTGACACAGGGCTTGAACTCACGAACCATGAGATCATGACCTGAGCTGAAGTTAGACACTTACCTGACTGAGCTGCCCAGGTGGCCCTCTATTGGATATTCTTACCTGCATTGTCAAAGATGAGTTGACCATACAATTATGGGTTCATTTCTAGGTTTTCTATTCTGTTCCATTTATCTATGTGTCTGTTGTTGTGCCAGTACAATACATACTATCTTGATGACTTCAGCTTTGTAATATAACTTGAAATCCAGAAATTTGATGTCTCCAGTTTTGTTTTGTTTTTTATTTTTGTTTTTTCACAATTGCTTTGGCTATGCAGGATCTTTTGTGGTTCTGTACAAATTTTAAGATTGTTCTAGTTCTGTGAAGAATGCTAGTGGTATTTTGATAAGGGTTACATTAAATGTATAGATTGTGTTGGGTAGTATAGACATTTCAACAACGTTTCTTCTTCCAGGCCATGAGCATGTAATGCTTCTCCATTTCTTTGTGTTCTCTTCAATATCTTTCATAAGTCTTCTACAGTTTTCAGAGGACACATCCTTTTCTTCTTCAGTTAGATTTATTCCTAGGTATCTCATTGTTTTTGGTGCAATTGTAAATGGGATTAATTCCTTGATTTCTTTTTCTGCTTTTTCATTATTGGTGTATAGAAATGCAACAGATTTCTGCATATTGGTTTTATATCCTGTGATATTGTTGAATTCATGCCTTAGTTTGAGCAATTTTTTTGTGGAATCTTTTGGGATTTCTATATAGCTTATCATGTCCTCTCCAAATAGTGAAAATTTGAATTCTTTTTTGCCAATTTTTATGGCCTTTATTTCTCTTTGTTGTCTGATTCCAGGGTATATCTATTAATTTCTTATTGAATGACATAAGTTACATATTGAAGCTATTTAGAGGTTATTTTCCTTCTAAAATGGGCTCACCCTTCTTTGAACTAGTAGTAGATAGTGTTAGATTGTTACTTTAATTTAATCAGGGACTGTCTCAATCTGAGCCCTAGTAAGGCTGAGCCTACCAGTGATTCACTATACTTTTCCTGAGTTTTTAGCTGAAATCCTGGAGTCACTCATTTATGTAGGGAGTTTGAGGGCTTTGATTTGGGGCTAATCAATTTAAAAGATATGGCCATAAGAGGTAGTAACACATAACAGCCTTTACTGGTGGCCTTGGACAGGGTGACATGAGAAAGACATAGAAAGTCCAGAGGTGTATAGCGTAGGGATCACCATCCAGAAGAGGAGGAGGGCAAGGGAACTCCTAGGGGACAGAATTGGAGAGGAGGCTGAGCAGTAAGTGGGGAATCTCTGGGTCAGAAAGCTCCAAAGGATAGCTTGGGACCTTATAACTCCAAAGACCCTGAGCTGTCAGTGGGTAGTAACTGTCTAGAGAGGTTTTATGGAGTATTCAAAGCAGGCCGGCTCTCAATGACTAAAACTTTTGATTGTTTCAGCTATTTTTAAAATTATTGGATGTGTAAAAATAATTGAGTTTAGAGCAATTTAGGCTTTTGAGCTGATGGATCTCATCCTGTAGTGAAGAAATAAACAGCCTAGAGACCAATAGTCAGAGGCCATCTTTGGCTCATTTGTATCTTTAATAGTCGGCAAGTTCCTTCCCTAGTATATCCTGGACTTTCCTTTTTGTGTGTGTTTCATGAGCACTGCATAAAGGTCATTTGACTTTTCAGAGGTTACTTCTTGGAAGTCTCCAATTATAATTGCCTCAGCTATCTTCAGTCAGAGGATTTCTATTTTTTTTTTTAACCTGGCTTTAAAATTGGTCTAGGAGAGAGCACTGGTCTACTATTGACTAGTTCATTCTACCTAAAGTTGACAGTTTTTCTTTTAATTGCTACATTTAACCTATTTATATTTATCATAAATTACTGGCATAATTGCACATGTTTGTAATTTATGTGTCTCATACCTTGTTTTTTTCCCAGTCTTATTTTATTTTGGAATAAAAGACTTTTTATTACTCTTCCCCTTTCCTTTACAAGCTTGGAAGTTATAAATAAAGGTTCTGTTTCTATTCAGCTAGTGATTACTCTGCCAAATAGACATAATTTCATATTTTAATCAAAATCCAAATGATATATATGCAATGAAATACATTCTTGGGTGTGTATACTCTTGTCCTGAAACATCCAGGAAACTCAGTACACTTTCATATTTCTCAGAAGACTATCTCCACAATTTCTTCTATCTCCACACATATAATGCCCATAAATAATCCTTCATTTTATGTTTTAATGTATTATATTTTTAAGACTCAACTTTTTAATTTGTTTTTTAATTTAAATATTTTAATGTTTTATTTATTTTTGAGACAGAGAGAGACAGAGCATGAGCAGGAAGGGGCAGAGAGAGAGGAAGACACAGAATCTGAAGCAGGCTCCAGGCTCTGAGCTGTCAGCACAGAGCCCAGCATGGGGCTTGAACCCACAAATATAAGATCATGACCTGAGCAGAAGTTGGAGGCTTAACCAACTGAGCCACTCAGGCGCCCCAAGACTCAACTTTTTTTAGAGCAGTTTTTCAGAGCAGGCTGACAAGTGAAAATTGAGAGGAAGTTACTCAAATACCCATTGCCCTCCCGCTCCACCTACATGACTTTCGCCATTATCAATATTCCCCAGTTACAACTGGTGAACCAGTATTGACATTTACCTTAGGGTTCACTCCTGGTATTGTACACTCTATGGGTTTTGACAAATATATAATGATGCATGTCTAGTGTTATTGTATCACAGGATAATTTCACTGCTTTAAAAATCCTCTGGGGGACTTAGTTGGTTAAGTGTCCAACTTTGGCTCAGGTCATGATCTCACGGTTCATGGGTTCAAGCCCTGAGTCAGGCTCTGTGCTGACAGTTCAGAGCCTTGAGCCTGCTTTGGGTTCTGTGTCTCCTTCTCTCTTTGTCCCTCTCCCACTTGTGCTCTGTGTCTGTCTCTGTCTCTTTCTCAAATATAAAACATTTAAAAAAAAAACACCTTTTTTTTTAATTCTCTGTGCTCTGCCTATTCATCTCTGCCTCCCATCCTCGGAAACCACTGATCTTTTTACTGTCTCTACAGTTTTGCCTTTTTCAGAATCTCATAGTTAGAATCCTACAGGAGGTAGCATTTTAAGATTACCTTCTTTTACTCATTATATATATTTAAATTTTCTCCATTTTTTAATAGTTTGATAGTTCATTTCATTTTAGCAGTAAATAATATTCTATTGTCTGACCATATCATAGTGTTTATTTATCCATTCACTAACTGGAAGATATGTTAGTTGCTTCCAAGTTGTGACAGTTATGAATAAATCTTCTATAAACATCCATGGGCAGATTTTTGTGTGGCCATAAATTTTCAATTCCTTTGGATAAATCCCCAAAAGCACAATTGCTGGATCATAGAGTATGTTTAGTTTTGTAAGAAATCACTGAACTATCTTCCAAAGTGGCCATACCATTTTGCATTCCTACCAGCAATGTGTGTGTTCTCATTGTTTCACATCCTTGGCAGCATTTGACGGTGTTCGTGTTTCAGATTTTCGCTGTTCTAATATGTGTGTGTAGTGGCAGCTCATTGTTTCAATTTATATTTCCCTGATGACATATGATGTGTTGTTTTTATATTTTTTATATTCCTATTTGCCATCCATATATCTTCTTTGATGAGCTGCCTGATAAGATCTTTGACTTATTTTTAAACTGAGTTTTATGTTTTCTTATTGTTGAGTTTTAAGAATTCTTTTTATATTTTAGGTAATCTACTTTATCAGATATGCATTTTGAAATGTTTTCTCTCAGGCTATGTCTTATGTTCTCATTCTCTTGACATTGTCTTTTGCAGAGCAGAAGTCGTTAATTTTAATGATGTCCAGCTCCTCCATGATTTCTTCATATATCATGCCTTTGGTGTTATATCTAAAAAGTCATCACCATTTCCAAGGTCTTAAGTTACTCCTATCTTATCTTTTAAGAGTTTTATAATTCCTCATTTTACATTCAGATTTATGATCCATTTTGTGCTAATTTTTGTAATTCATTATGAGTAAATTTTTGTGTCTAGATTATTATTTTTTTTACATGAGGATGTCCAGTTGTTTGAAAGAGTAACTTTGCTCCATTGTATTGCCTTTGCTTCTTTGTTAAAGATCAACTGACTGTGATTAGGTGAGTCAATTTCTGGGCTCTCTGTTTTTCACAGATCTATTTGTTTATTCTTCTGCTAATACTACAGTGTCTTGATTACCTAGCTTCAGAGTAAATCCTGGAGTTTGGTAGTGTATTGAATCTACATATTAAGTTGGGAAGAACTGACATCATAACAATATTGAGTCTTCTTATCCATGAACACTGAATAGTTGTTTAATTCTTCTTTGATTTTGTTCATCAGAGCTTTATAGTTTTCCTCATAAATATCTAGTTTAGATTTCATTAGATTTATACCTAAATATTTCACTTTTTGGATGCTAATGTAAATGGGTATTATGTTTTTAATTTAAAATCTCACTTGCTTATTGCTAGTATATAGGAGAGTAATGGACTTTTGTATATTCACTTTGTATCCTGCAACCTTGCTGTACCCACTTTCAAGTTCCAGGAATTCTTTTGTTGATTCTTTCAGATTTTCAATGGATAGATGATCATGTCATCTGAAAACAAAGACAGTTTTATTTTTTTCATCTCAAATATGTATACCTTTTATTTCCTTTTCATGCCTTATTACATTAGCTAGGACTTCCAGTATGAGGCTGAAAAAGCATGGTGAGAGGGAACATTTTTGTCTTGTTCCTGATGTTACTAGGAAATCTTTGAATTTCTCACCAGGAAGTATGATGTTTGCTGTAGATTTTTTTTTGTAGATATCCTTTATCAAGTGAGGAAATTCTCCTCTATTCCTAGTTTACTGAGGGTTTTTATCATGAATGAGTGTTGAATTGTATTTTATTTTACCTTTTATGCATCTATTGATGCAATTGTGTGATTTTTTTTCTCGTTTAGCTTGTTGATGTGATGGATTTCATCACTTGATTTTAAAATAATGAACTAGCCTTCTATACCTGGGATAATTTCTACTTGGTCATGATTTAATGATTCTTTTCATACATTGTTAGATTTGATTTGTTAATATTTTGTTGAGGGTTTTTACATCTGTGTTCATGAGAGAGATATTGGTCCATCATTTTCTTTTCTTTAGTGTCTTTGTTTGGTTTTGGTATTAGAGTAATGATGGCCTCATAGAATAAGTTAGAAAGGTTTTGTTTTTTCCACTTCTGTCTCTGAAAGAGGTTAAAGAAAATTTGTATAACTTCTTCCTTAAATGTTTGTTGGAATTCATCACTAAATTAATCTAAATCTAGTTGTTTCTGATTTGGCATATTATTAATTAATTCAATTTCTGAAATAGACATTGGCCTATTTGGATGTGTTTCTTCTTGTGTCTTTCAAGGAATTGGTATATTTCATCTAGATCACCAAGTTTGTAGGCATAGAGTTGTTCATAATATTCATTAGCCTTTTTAATGTCCACAGAAGTAGTGATAACTCCTCTTTAATTTCTCGTATTAGTAACTTCTATCCACTTTCTTTTTATCTTAGGTATTTTGGCTATCAGTTTATCAATTTTATTGATCTTTTCAAGGAAACACCTTTTGGTTTAATTTATTTTTTTCTAATAATTTTCTGTTTACAATTAAATTGATTTCTGCTCCAATTCTTATTATTTACTTTCTTTTGCTCAGTTTGGATTTAATTTGTCTTTCTTTTTCTAGTTTCCTAAGGTGGAAACTTAGACGATTCTTTTTTTTATATCTTTTTATTTTAATTTTTAAAAAATGTTTATTTTATTTTTTGAGAGAGACAGAACATGAGCAAAGGAGAGTCAGAGAGAGAGAGAGAGAGAGAGAGAGAGAGAGAGAGAGAGAGACAGAATTTGAAGCAGGCTTCAGGCTCTGAGCCATCAGCACAAATCCCTATGTGGGCCTCTTATGCACAGGCCGTGAGATTGTGACCTTAGCCAAAGTTGGATGCTTAACGGACCAAGCCACCCAGGAGCCTCTCTTTTTCCTTTTCATTGAATGTATGCATTCAATGCTATAAATTTCTCTCTAAACACTGCTTTAATTGAATCCCACCAATTTTGATAAGTTGTGTTTTCATTTTCATTTAAATATATATTGTTTAATTCTCTTGAGATGTTTTCATTGATCTGTATGTCATTTAAGAGTGTGTTCTTTAATCTTCATGTATTCAGGGATTTTCCAGTTATCCTTCTGTTATTGATTTATTTTAAGTCCATTGTGGTCTGAGAGCAGACATTATATTATTTCTTTTAAATGTGTTAAGGTGTGTTTTGTACCCAGAATGTAGTCTATCTTGGTCAGTGTGAGCTTGAGAAGAATGTTTATTTTTCTGTTGTTGGAAATAGTAGTCCATAAATGTGGATTATATCCAGTTAATTGATGATTTTGTTGAGTTAAACTATGTCTTTTTTGATTTTATGTCTACTAGATCTATTTCTGACAGAGGAGTGTTGATGTCTTCCACTATGATAGTGGATCTATTTCTCCTAGAAGTTCTATTATTATTGCATTATTATTATGTAGTGTGATGCAAAAATATGTAATTCTTAGGTGCACACACATTAAGGCTGACTTTTTCCTGACTTTTGTGGTTTTAATTGTGCACTTCATATGATTTCTTTTTTTTTATTTCTTAGGATATTTATTATACTTCTTCTTTTGAATTTTTTAGTGGTTTCCCTGGAGTTTGTAATACACATTTACAACCAATCCAAATCCACTTTCAAATAATACTGTACCACTTTACAGGTAGGGTGAATACCTTGGCAATAACAAAATAACCCTGATTTTTCTCTCTTGTCCCTTACATCATTTCTGTTGCTCATTTCATTTATATATAGGGATACATAAGGATATATATCAGTATATGTGTATGTATTTATATATATTGTCTATATATCCTTCCACTACTTTAATCCTTGACTGGCTAATGGAGGGTTATATATATATTTTTTTCCAGTATACATAATCAAATATATTGTTGCTTTTATTATCTTGAACAAGCTTTATCTTTTAAACTAATTAAGAATAAGAAAAATACATATTTTTATTTTACCTTCACTTATTTCTTCTTTGATGGTCTTCTTTTCTTTATGTAGATCTGAGTTTCTGACCTACATCATTTTCTTGCTCTCTAAAAAATTTTAACCTTTCTTGCAAGATTGGTCTGCTAGCAACAAATTCTTTCAATTTTTGTTTGTCTGAGAAAGTCTTTATTGCTCCTTCACTCTGTGGGATAATTTTGAAGAGTACAGAATTTGTGTGTGTGTGTGTGTGTGTGTGTGTGTGTGTGTGTGTGTGTTTCTCTCTCTCTTAACGCTTTAAATATCTCACTTTACTCCACATTTCTCGCTTGTATGGTTTCTGAGGATAAGTTAATATAATTTTTCTCTATGTTATTCTGTGAATTCTGCCCCCCCCCCCCGCTTTAGCTTCTTCCAAGACTTTCTTTTATCTTTGTGTAGTTTAAAAATGGTATACGTGTGTGTAGTTTTTGTTTGGCATTTGTTCTGCTTGGTGTTTTCTCAGCTTCCTTAATCTACGACTTGGTCCCTTACATTAATTTGGGGAAATTCTCCATCATTATTGTCTCAAATACTCCTTCTTCTTCTGATGTTTCCATTACACATATTACGCCTTTTGTAATTACTCCACAGCCTTTGGATATTTGGTTCATTTTCATTTTTTGTCATTATTCTCTTTGCTTTATAGTTTTGAAATTTCTATTGATGTAGTCTCAAGTTCAGAAATTCTTTCCTCAGCTGTAACCAGTCTACCATTAAGACAATCAAAGGCATTCTTCATTTCTGTTATAGTGTTTTCTATCTGTAGCATTTCTTTTTGGTTCGTTCTTAGGATTTTCAGCTTTCTATTTACATTGCTCATCTGTTCTTGCATGCTGTCTACTTTATCCATTTGAGCCCTTAACATATTAATCATGGTTGTTTTAAGTTCTTGGTCGGTAATTCCAACCATAATAATCCCATGCCTGTCCCGATGCTTGCTCTGTCTCTTCAAACTGTGTTTTTTGGGTTTTTGTTTTTTGGTTTTTGCCTTTTGGTATGCCTTGAAATTTTTTTCTTTGTAGTCTCTTGTGATGTACTGGTTAAAAGTAACTGCTGTTAAGTCGGTTTTTCACAATGTTATGCTGAGGTGTGGGAGTTGAGCAAGTGTTTTATAATCTTAAGAGTAGGTCTGTCTCAGTCTTTTAATGAGCCTATTCCTCTGGATTATAAATTTAACATGTTTCTCAATTTTTTTCCTCTCCTCCTTAAGCTGACAGGATGACTAGAGTGAGCTGGACTTGGATATTTTTCTTTTTCCATATGGAAAGTTGCAGGGGGCTGGAGTTGCCCATTTCTCTTCCTCCAGATCAGTTCGGCTCTGATGGAACTCCAGCAGATTAGGCTCTGGTTAGTTAGTTTCTCTTGAGGGCAAAGACTGTTAGGAACAGAGTACTGTGATATATTTTAAAATGATCCTGGGGCACCTGGCTGGCTCAGTTAGTTGAGCATCTGACTTTGACCCAAGTCATGATCTCACAGTTTGAGAGTCTGAGTGCCACAGAGTCCACTGCTGTCAGCACAGAGCCTGTTTGGATCCTCTTTCCCCTCTTTCTTTGCCCCTCCCCTAGTAATGCTCTCTCTTTTTCTCTCAAAAATAAAGAAAATAAATTTTTAAAAATGGTCCGGGAATTAAATCTCACAATATTGTGAGTCCTCCATAGGGCTGGGTCCTCCTGGAGGTTTTTAATCCTCAGAGTTGTCTACACTGAGCCTCCAGCAATTTGTCAGTTACAGTTCAGGTTTTCCCACCCTGGAACCAGTTCTCAGAGTGGCTTTCACCTTTGTGTCTCTACTTAGTAAGTCATGGCTCCCTGGATTTGCCTTCTACAATCTGGAGGCCAGTGGTTTGTCCTGTGTCCTGCCTTTTCTTATGTGTCCAGGAAGAGTTGTTGACTCTTCAAGCTGTTCAGCTTTTTACTTGTTAGGATGGAGGGGTAGCTTCTAAGCTCCTGACATACAGAATTGGAAACTGGAAGTCTTCTATTTTCCTTTAATTCTCTCTCTCTCTCTCTCTCTCTCTCTCTCTCTGTGTCTCTGTGTCTCTGTCACTGTCTCTCTCTCTCTCTGTGTGTCTCTGTGTCTCTGTCACTGTCTCTCTCTCTCTCTCTCTCTCTCTCACACACACACAGACACATATAAAATTATATATATGTGTATATATATATATATATATATAATTTTAAGTTTATTTATTTATTTTGAGAAAGAGATCTTTCAAGCGAGGGGGCAGGCAGAGAGAGAGAGAGAGGGAGAGAGAGAGAATCCCAAGCATGTTCCATGATATCAGTGCAGAGCCTGACACAGGGCTTGATCTCACAAACCATGAGGATCAAGAGTCCAACGCTCAGCCCACTGAGCCACCCAGGTGCCCCCTCAATACATTTTTAAACATAAAGTCATAATTAATCTCACTGAATTTTTATTTAGTGAAATGTAAAATTTTTAAATATAATTTTACTTATATCTTTGTACATCATTGCTTCTTATATTCCTTTTCTCCTTTCTTTATTTTTGAAATATAACCTTTATTGATTATTTCAGTAGAATCTGAATAAAAATTCTATTCGTCTTGGTGACACAATTTTTAAAAATTTGTCCTTAATTTTGTCCATGTGTGTATATGTACATGTACACATGTGTGTATGTGTGTGTAAAAATGACTGGTAGTTATTTTTTCCATATACTAAAGTATCTTTTAAATTTTCTTTACATTAGTGGTGGCTGATGCTTTATCTTATTGTCTTATCTCCATTTCTACAATGAGAATTCTTCTGTTTGTTAATTCCACAGGCTGTCTTTCTTGGCATTATGCTTTTTCATAACTAACATTGTGGATAGTCCATAGAATTTCCACATATGCTTTGGTCATTAAAAGCCTCTCTAGTAAAAGATCTCACAGACGACTCTGCACAAGTTTTATGGTATTTCCCATTGCTAACCAGCTTTTAGGCTAGGTTCTTTTTCTCTTTTCTTTTTTCTTTTACTTTTTTAAAATTTACATTTTCTTTTCTTTTTAAATTTATATCCAAGTTAGTTAGCGTATAGTGCAACAATGATTTCAGGAGTAGATTCCTTAATGCCCTTGCCCATTTAGCTTATCCCCCTTCACAACCCCTCCAGCAACCCTCTGTTTATTCTCCATATTTGTCTCCTATGTTTTGTCCCTTTCCCAGTTTTTATATTATTTTTGCTTTTCTTTCCTTATGTTCATATGTTTTGTATCTTAACGTCCTCATATGAGTGAAGTCATATGATATTTGTCTTTCTCTGACTACTTTCACTTAACATAATACCCTCTAGGTCCATCCATGTCATTGCAAATGGCAAGATTTCATTTTTTGATTGCTTACTAATACTCCACTGGGTATATACACCACATCTTCTTTATCCATTCATCCATTGATGGACATTTGGGCTCTTTCCATACTTTGGCTATTGTTGATGGCACTGCTATAAATATTGAGGTGCATGTGTCCCTTTGAAACAGCACACCTGTATCCCTTGGATAAATACCTAGTAGTGCAGTTGTTGGGTTGTAGGGTAGTTTTATTTTTAAATTTTTTGAGGAAGCTCCATACTGTTTTCCAGAGTGGCTGCACGAGTTTGCATTCCCACCAGCAGTGCAAAAGAGATCCTCTTTCTCCGCATCCTCACCAACATCTGTTATTACCTGAGTTGTTAATGTTAGCCATTCTGACAGATGTGAGGTGGTAGCTCACTGTGGTTTCTATTTGTATTTCCCTGATGATGAGTGATGTTGAGCATTTTTTTTCATGTGTCAGTTGGCCATGTGGATGTCTCTTTGGAGAAGTGTCTGTTTGTGTCTTTTGCCCATTTTTTCGGTGGATTATTTGTTTTTTAAGTATTGAGTTTGATAAGTTCTCTATAGATTTTGGATACTAACTCTATCTGATATGTTGTGTACAAATATCTTCTCTCATTCCATTGGTTGCCTTTTAGGTTTTGCTAATTGTTTCCCTTACTGTGCAGATGGTTTTTATTTTGATAAGGTCCCAATAGTTCATTTTTGCTTTTGTTTCCTTTGCTTCTGGAGACACGTTGAGTCGCATTTGCTGCGGCCAAGGTCAAAAAGGTTTTTGCCTGCTTTTTCCTTGAGGATTTTGGTGGATTCCTGTCTTACATTTAGGTCTTTCATTCATTTTGAGTTTATTTTTGTGTATGGTATAAGAAAGTGGTTCAGGTTCATTTTTCTGCATGTCACTGTCCAGTTTTCCCAGCACCTCTTGCTGAAGGGACTATCTCTATTCCAATGGACATTCTTTTCTTCTTTGTCAAAGATTAGTTGGCCATAGTTTATGGGTTCATTTCTGGTTCTCTATTCTGTCCCATTGATCTGAGTGTCTGTTTTTGTACCAGAACCATACTTTCTTGATGATTACAGTTTTGTAATACAGCTTGATATCTGGGATTGTGATGCCTCCAGCTTTGGTTTTCTTTTTCCAGATTTTTTTGAAATATTCAGTTAATATAAACTTGAGAGCAAAACTAAGTTTCTGACTTCTAGTAGTTGATTCTCTTTCCAATCACAGCCTGGAATAAGCAACTTTCATTTTTTCTGTGATCTCGGGAAATTGGCAGGCATTTTTCAGTTCAGATGATGTCCACTGGTGGATTCCAAGAACATGTGGGATCTCTGACCTAATTCTAGATTGCGTGTGGCAGTCAAAACTCTAATCCCTAATGTGTGCTTCAGATTCCAGTCCTCCAGTAAACTGCATAGGCTCAAGCAATAGTCACCTGTATATTTAAGTGTGTCTTTTTCATTCCTGTGACTTACAAAATTCCTTTTTTTAAAATAATTTGAGCAATTAAAAAAACTATTTCTGGTGGTTTGAAGTTGGAGAGAAAGTTTTTACATCTACCCATGTTGTGTTTTTGCCCATCAAATTCTATTAAAGGCCATTAAGACATTGCCATTGGCCCTGCTGCTAGGATTTCCTGCTAAGGAGGTAGTTTGACAAGTGCACAAAATTTTTGAGGTTATCCATTGCAACAGAGAAAAGTAGTGAAGACCTCAAATCCCCTGCAAGCAGACATCTTCAAATACATGATGTACAAAAATATTTTGGATTATTATAAAGCTAGAAGATACAGTTGTTAAATTTTATTTTTATGGAGATATAAATTTATGATTAATATGACAAAGATGGTAATATTTAATTCTTATATGGAGCTTGATCTGCGCTGGATACTATTCTAAATAATACACACACACACACACACACACACACACACACACACACACATGTACATTTTCACTTACTGAATCCTCAAAATAACCCTAGGATTCCAGTAGTATAAATTTTCCTCCAACTATAAATGAGACCACTGCTGTGGAAAGTTTAACAACCTGCTCATGGTAACAAACAATTAATATAATGTGTTTGTATAAAATATGGGAACATAAACACGTATTTACAAAATATCCCTCTTGATTGAAGAACACATAGGGAAATAACTCTCTTGGTTGCTTATGTGGAGGTAAGTGGTGGCTGGAGACCATAAATAGAAGAAGACTGTAAGCTTTGATCCATGGGAATAGGTTATTTTAAAGTTAAATAAATGGAGTAGTGACCTGGGTCTGGGCCTGGTGTTTGTATGAATATAAAGGAGAAATGTGAGGATTTCAGATAGGAGAAGCATATGGAGCAAATGATCTGGGGCACATGTGGAGAACAGTGAGTGTCTGTGGCTGGCCAAGATGGCACCTGATAAGGAATAATGAGGACACAATATGGATCCATTTGTACTTGACACTAGTCACTTCTATCACCACTGCTCGTTGCTGATAGTTGACTTGTCATGTGGACACAGTGCTGTTTTGATTGCAGGTTTTCAAAGATGTGGCACAACCCTGACTCCTTCCAATTCCACCTCTTCCTTCTATTCTCTGAAGTTGAGTTTTGCATTTCAGAAGAAACCAGATGCTAGAGTTGAATTAAATCATTGTGATGGAACAAATTTCCCTTCTCATCGCTTGGAGGAAGAGCCAACATTTTATTCCCTTTTTTTTTTTTTTTTCAAAATCCTTAGTGGATCATTTATGTTTTCTTTTCAAATTTTCACCCATAATTGGTTCCTAAGATATTCCAGAAGCTCATTTTTGTCTCATTAAGCCTCCTGTTCTGGATGAAGATATTTGATTTAGTAGTTTGTCTTAAAATGGAATGTTTTTGGTACAAGTTTATGTGGTAAGGAGAACTGATGGTGCCCATAGGAAAGACTTGAGATGACCTCGGGGACACCAAGAGATTATTTTCTCAAGATAAAAAGTGAGCATTCTGACAGTTTTACTGCGTTATAGAGA
Organism: Suricata suricatta; assembly: GCF_006229205.1. Classification (NCBI taxonomy): domain Eukaryota; kingdom Metazoa; phylum Chordata; class Mammalia; order Carnivora; family Herpestidae; genus Suricata; species Suricata suricatta. Next base: position 152,772,927 of record NC_043703.1, read on the forward strand.
GACAGTAGGAAGAGCAGGAAGGAAGGACAGAAAAATGCAAAGAAAGAAAGAGGAAGAGAGAGAGGAAGGAAGGGAGGAAGGAAGGAAGGAAGGAAGGAAGGAAGGAAGGAAGGAAAGAAGGAAAAAAAGAATGAAAATCTTACCTATGTAAGAATTAAAACCTGGATGCTAAAACTGGCTGAGTCTTTGGTTAGCTCTATGATGATACTTTGATTCCTCTCTTGCAACACATCCCCTTACTGTAGGGGTCATATTATCTACATCAAAGTAAGAGGTTTTATATTGTATTGTTTTACAGTATATAAGAACAATTCTGTTCTGATTTGAAAAGTGTCTTTGAGAGTGTGAAGTAGAGTTAGTGTCACATTCTAAGAACATTGCTGGGTCACAAGCAAGCCTTAGATAAGGCTGTGAGAGCATTCTAGTTCTCTCTGGTAGTCTAATTCTGGGCATCTTATTTCAGAGCTGTGTTTGAATTATTATATACAACCATATACCGAGTGGTGAGTGAGAGAGGATGGAGACAGAAAAAGAGATTTCAGAGCTCATGCTAAGTATACCAGTGGTCTATTTGTCCATCTTTACATCATCACATGTATTAATTTTTGTAGTTTTACAACAAATCTTGATTTGCTTTAAATTCTTAGATATTATTCCTCAAACCATTTTGGCTATTCTTGACCATCTGAATATTCATACATAACTCAAAACCAGCCTGTCAATTTCCACAAAGGAATTTTGATTTTAATGCTAATCTTTATCATTTAATTTTCACTATGGAAGTGCAAATACTACTTCCTCCTAATATTGGAACATGGATCACATATATTAAAGGAGATAAGAAGACTTCATTCTCCTCCATAGACTATTAGAGCAATGAAAAGGATGATATTATGTAAATACAAGTCTTTGAGGTTTTGGACTCTCATTTAATTCATTATTTTGATGGTAAGTGGTGTAATCTTTTCTGTAGTCATTTATAATAGTTGGCTTCAGTGTGGAACACCAATTTTTAAATGGTCATTAAAATACCAGACTTTGTAGAGGACACAAAGAATTGGAAAAGCATTCCATGCTCATGGATTGGAAGAACAAACATTGTTAAATGGTCTATGTACATCTGATGAAATTCCTATCAAAATACCTCCAGCATTCTTCGCAGAGTGAAAACAAACAATCCTAAAATTTGTTTGGAACCACAGATGACCCTGAATAACCAAAGTAATTGTGGAGGAAACACCCTGGAGACATCATGATGCTGGATTTCAAGGTATATTACAAAGCTGTAGTCATCAAGACAGTGTGGTACTGGCATGAAAACAGACACATATACCAATGGAACAGACTAGAAAACCAAGAAAGGGACCTACCACTATAGATTCAACTCATCTTTGACAAAGCAGGAAAGAATATCCAATGGAAAAAGACAGTATCTTCAACAAATAGTGTTGGGAAAACTAGATGGCAGCATGCAGAAGAATAAAACTGGACCACTTTCTTACTCCATAGACAAAAATAAATTCAAAATGAATGAAATACCTAAATGGGAAGCAGGAAACCATCAAGATACTAGAAGATAACATGGGCAGCAACCTCTTTGACCTTGGCTGGACCAACTTCTTACTTACTAGACATGTCACTGAAGGCAAGGGAAACAAAAGCACACATGAACTATTGGGACTTCATCAAGATAAAAAGCTTCTGCACACCAAAGGAAACAATCAACAAAACTAAAAGGCAGCCTAGGGAATGGGAGAAGATATTTGTAAACAACATAACTTATAAAGGATTCGTATCCCAAATCTATAAAGAATGCATCAAACTCAAAATCTAAGAAACAAACAACCCAGGTAAGAAATGGAAAGAAGAGATGAATAGACACTTTTGCATAGACATCCAGATCACTTACAGACACTGAAAAGATGCTCAACATCACTCATCATCAGGAAAGTAGAAATCAAAACCACACTGAGATACTATCTCACACCTTTCAGAATGAACAACACAAGGAACAACAGGTGTTGCTGTGGCTGCAGAGAAAGGGGAACCCTTGCTGCAGAGAAAGGGGAACCCTTTTGCACCACTGGTAGGAATGAAAACTACTGCAGCCACCCTGGAGAAAAGTATGGAGGTTTCTAAAAAACTAAAACTAGAACTACCACACGATACAGCAATTGCGCTATTAAATATTTACCCAAAGGATACAAAAATACAGTTTTGAAGTGGTACACACACTCCAATGTTTATAGCAGCAGCCTTATTAACAATAGCTGAATATGGAGAGAGCCCAAATGTCCATGAACTGATGAATGGGTAAAGAATATATTGGGTATAAATACACAATGGAATATTACTTAGCAATCAAAAAGAGTGAACTCTTGCCCTTTGCAATGGCATGGATGGAGCTAGAATGTATTATGCTAAGTGAAATAAGTCAATCAGAGAAAGAAAATACCATGAGATTTCACTCAGGTGGAATTTAAGAAACAAAACAGATGAACACATGGGAAGGGGCTATAAAGAGGCTCTTAATGATAGAGAACAAACAGAGTGTTGATGGAGGGAAGTAGGTTGGAAATGGGCTAGATGGTGATGGGTACTAAGAAGGGCACTTGTGATGAGTACTGGATGTTGTGTGGAAGTGATGCATCACTGAACTCAACTCCTGGAACCAGTGTTGCACAGTACATTAGCCAAAGAAGTTTTTAATTAGTTAAATAAATAAATATTTTTTCTTTTATTTATCTATCAGTTCACTCATATCAGCCCAATTTCTTGAACTATAAATTATGCCAATGAATGTGTCTAAATTAATCATAAGTATTGTCAGGGACCTTTAAAACTAGACTGTAAAACTCAAGCAAAACAATGTTTGAAGATCCATATTCTTAAAATGACATCTATTCTAATTTCTATTTTTAAAATGATTGATTGAATTAAGATAAAGGAAAATCAAATAACTTGTCCAAGATGATACAACTTGGATGATATACCTGATGAAATTGTTGGAGCTAAAATGAAATCTAGACTCCCTAACTTCTGTAATCTGATATTTTGCTCCTTTTCAGACTATCTCTTCTCCTTATCATTCATTCCAACATGAATAGCCCCCTCCACCATCCTCTTTTTCACCAAGTGGAAGTTCATGTACTCATGAACTTGGAGCACCAGACTGTCCCTCCCCAGAAATTGCTCCTGATTATCTGGGTCAAAGTAGTCTTTATTCACTGAATTCTTAAAATTCTTTGTACCTCTCTCACATACTTCTCTCATTCTATTTTGTATTTAAACAAGTTACTTCTTTCTAGCAAGATTGCAGATGCCTTGATGGCTGGAACTGATCCTTATAAATTTGATTTTCACAGTGCCTAACCCCTTGTCCAGCATAGGATGGGCACTTACTGCTTGTTTAATAAATTGGATGAATTAAGGAATTTGGCGAGTAGAGAAAATGTCTCAATATACCCAATGAAAGGCATTTAGGATTACGGGTGAGATAGATGGGCGGAATATGTTAACTTGAAAAAATCCAGATAGTTGCTCCTCTTAAGTGAGAAGAAAGTGTCAACAAGAAAATCAGGTGATACTTGTTGCTAGTACATTTACTGTTTCCATCTAGGAACAGTTGTCCCTCCTTGTGTGCTCTGCTGGGGCTGGCATGACTATCTCCCTACTCTGCGGACAATGTGTTCTTTGAGACCTTAGAAACAGAAACATGGGCTATGCTATATGTCATATCAGATTTTGAATTGATGCTTTCACCTTCTCCTTAAGATAAGCCCGAAATTTCATTCTTTGAAGAAAAATGAGTATCTGGCTTGTTTATTGTGAAAACATAGGTCATCTGAAAAGGCAAACAGTTTTCAAATTAAAGATCGTATCTTGTGTATTAGAGAAAAAGGGAACGTGAAGGCTGCCCAGAGCTGCCAGAAGAGCACACCTCCCCGGGTGGGGGTGAATGCTGCCTCATCCTGGAAACCATGGCAAGTCACTTAATCTTTTAGGACCTCAGTCTTTCAGCATCCAAGTGAGAAAGATAATTTTCTGGTATCATGTAAGGGTTAGAAGTGAGATATGTATCTCTACAGTGTTGGACAATTGCAAGGGAGTGTTCGTAATGGGAACAACCACTGATGTGATCAACAAATGACCTAGGAATTTGAATACTCACAGCTGAGTACGGCAAAGTTCAAATCTAGCTTTCTCTGGTCTGGGCAGTGGAGCATGGGGTGGGGTCTGTGGCTGCTCTGGGTTGGCCTTCTCCTCACCCTTGAATCTCAATAAAATGAGAGTTTGAAAGACACCAACTTATCTCATTTGATCCTCACTGCTCACTTATGTTCATTATTAATACTAATTTAGAGATCACAAGCCTGAAACTTTATGCCTTGCTCCAGGTCCAATAATCAATACGTAGTTGAGCTAAAACCTGCACACAGGTGGTATGATTCCAAATTATGTGTTTCTGGGGGAGAATGATGATTCTATTCCTTCTGTGACAATAGCAGCTAGGAAATAATAAACCTATTCATTTATAAAAACTGGGTCTGGGCTTTCAAAATACGAGTTTAGGGTGATTATCAAAGTGTAAATCCTCTTATGTTTGTAACTTGTAAACACTGAAGAGGATGAATTATTTAACAGATAGAAACAACTTGTCATCTATCATTGCAGAGTGAGGAAGAAAGTGTTTGCTGGTAGAATTTAGGACTTTGACATCTCAATTTGGATTGTCCCTTTGGAACACCCAGATATGCTGAATTTATATAATCTGCATTCACACAGTTTTGTATAGGTAAACAAAACACACTGTAGAGGAAAAATTCCATTTTACAGATACCTATAGCAAATCTCAGCATATTCTTAGATTTCACATTAAATTTGCAGATTGGAAAAAACATTAAAAGGTTTTGGTCCAATATTTGTCTGATATTTGGTCCTCTCTTTGAAATCATTAGACTGCATTCACTCTACCTCTGTTTGCACCCCTCCATAGTGAAAGGGCTGGAGGTCCATGGGAGAAGCACAGCTCAATAAGGCCATGGCCACTGGAATCTGAGACATGACCAGAAATCCCTGTCCCTTAGAAGATATGATCCTTGACTTATCACTTAATAGCTATGTTCATGCTTTCATTTATTCATCTCTCACCCACAGATACTTACTGAGTGCCCACCATGTGGCAGGTACTATGCTGAGAGCTACAGACTCCATGTAATATATAAGTCATGGCACTTACCTCCACAGTGGCTGAGGGCAAATAGAGATGATATCAGAAGATAATGGGCTTGAAAGTGCTTTTACGATGGAAAAGTCTGATACAATATTAGATATTATCTCCTAGGGTAGGACTTTAGTGGTGATAGCATTAAAATATAATTTCAGGGCAAATGAAATTTTGGTTTAAATAGCTGATGGGAATAGATCTGAGAGAAAACAGGCTTCTCTGAGGAGCTGTGCCAAGACAGAGATGCCATAGGAGCATGGTGCTAACTTACCTTTCTAGGGGAGCAGTGTAGATAGTGGAGAGGATCCCGAGTTGCAGCAAGGCTTTCGAAGGCTATGGAGTATGAGATGTAAGTCAGCAGAATGCTGTGTGTTCTGTGAGATGTAATCCAGTCTCTCAGCCATCCAAATTTGCCTGAATCCTGCCACACTCATGGACTACTGAATATGATTAGATTTTTTCCTGAGAACTATGAAGGGGCTCGACTTCAGGTCTGTTACATGGAACAGATTCCAGGTGACACTCATGGAAGTGAACACAGAGAGGACTGTGTAAGAGGAAGGAAGGCATGAGAACCTAGGGAGCACTCTGAATTGCCACAGACCTGGAAACTGTATTTGGACTTATTGTAATGAGATCTCTCCATCAGTCTGCCTTTGCTGAGTAATTTACAAAATTAATCCAGCGTATTCTTCATGTTGTGTGAGTCCACTGCAGCTCTGTTCCCCACAGTTTTATTCTTTCATCTAAACTGAAGGAGCAGCCTCTAATTGGGACATGCTAGTCTTCGTGCAAAAGGAGAAGAGTGGTGTCAGAATTATATTATGACTCTAAAACCTTCTGCAAAGAAATATTACTTCTGCTCATGTTCATTGACCAAACAAATCACACAGCCAAGCCTGATGTCAGTGTGGCAGGAACGCATGATCTTGTTACAGAAAGAGGAAGTGAATAATTTAGAACTGTCATGAAGCTTTCGAAATATCTAAGTGCAGGGAAACACAAGCCAACATCAAAATTACATGAATGCATAAGCAAAGTGCTCTTTTGAGAGCTCGGAGTTATTCAGCCCTCAAACTGGAAAAGATGATGGAGTGTTGGGGTGATGGAGAATGAAGTAGCAGTAAGGGTTGCAGGTGAAAAGGAAGGTTAGAACTAATTTTTAAATAAGTTTTGAGTCCCATAAAGAAGAAGGTGGCTTTCCTTTTTATAAAATGAGTAATTATTTTTTATACAGATCACTAATAATTTTAGCACTCTTTTCTGGTGGCAGTGTGAAGGATGGATGGAAGAGGTAAGGAATGTAAATAGAAAAATCAGCTGGATATGGATAGAAAATTCCCAGAAAGTAATGACAGTAGAGAAGTCCATGCAAATAAAAATATTAAAAAATGATCAAAACTTTCAGAGATTTATTTGGCAGGACCTGGCAGCAAGTTTCTTGTCATTGAGCTGGGAAGAATTCTACTGTTACCAATCCCATTACCATGAGGTCTACAAGGATTTTAATAGAGAAATAATATGGCAGCAGGGTTTGCTTAGCTCTCTCTTAGAAGCAGAAGTTCCTTTAGAAGCATATTAACAGCCTCATCTACTCATAGTGACCTTGAGGAACAAATAAAACTCACAGGGTGGAAGTTTCGCTCGTCCTCACTGGTATGGTTGTAGCAGTTATTCATGGCTGATGTGCATTATTTTTGGTCTCGTCTGATTGGTTGGGGTCTGTGACCTATAAGCTAAGGAATATTCTGAATGCCATTTTTGCCCACCAGGTCACTTTACCCCTTTATTTTTCTAGTCTACATGATATCACTGAGTGGGGACAGAAACGAGTATCCAAGTTCAATGATTCCATTCTCTTCCCCAGAACACAGGGTTATGCTGCTTTATTGGCTTATAGAGGACCTCATAGAAAAATATATTGACCCATAGCTGAACATTCTGCATTGACCCACAGCTTCCTTATTTCTCCATTAGGAGAGAAATAACGTTCCATTTTTGCTCCCAGGATAACTCATGTCAATCTTCATGAATCCTGGTTGTGGTCAAATGTTCTTTCTCGCTTCCCACTTGTAGCACAAACATCTTCCATTTCCCTTGTTACCAACATTTGAGATTCAGTGAGCTAGCATCTGACTTTTCATTTGGCAAGAATCCATGGGTTTTGCATATTGTCATAAACATTGCTTGTTTAAATTTTATTATATCCAAGCACCCAAGTTAAAAAATGCTTTTCTGGGGGCACCTGGATGGCTCAGTTGGTTAAGCATCTAACTCTTGATTTGAGGTCAGGTCATAATCCCAGGGTCATGGGATCGAACTCTGAGTTAGGCTCACCCTGATCATGGAGCCTCCTTGGGATTCTCTCTTGTCTCCCTCTGCTCCTCTCGATCTCTCTCTCTCAAAAAAAAAAAAAAAAATCTGCCATCCCTAGAAGTAGAGGAACTTCTGTTTCTCTTCTTTCCTTTTGTAATGATGGAGATTCATCTTGTCCTTTTGAGTACTTTTCTGTACCCAAAGTCCTCCAATCCCACCTTTCTGTACATCATGCACTGAATCATGGTCTTGTTGCATTAATTATATACAAATAATATTTTAATAATGTAATACTCTTATCCATAAATTACATCTGGTCCCCTAAGGCTTCTTACTAACCAGCAGTTTATTATTTTAATTTCAGTCAAGTCCTGTTATCTCCTTCTGGAATATGTTTGCAGACATCTTATTCTCTGTCCCTGTCTCATATGTTAGTATTTCTCAAGATACTTCATACCACCACCCGCATTCTGCTTGGTTTAGTTCACCAACTCTTTATATTTGTAGAGAAAAACTGACATTTTCTCTTAAATTCTCCTCGTAATGCATATAGAGTTACTCTTTCATTTTGCTAATTAGCAAGGAAATTGGTTTTGGTTTCCAGCACCTAGGGAAATTGGAGGATTTTTGTATAAGATAAAGAGGCAACTGTTTCTTGTCATATATTCTCATAGTCCCATTTTCTGTCTGATATATGATTTATTTCTTTATTTAAAATTTTTTTTATGTTTTTTATTTAGTTTTGAGAGACAGAGAAAGACAGCAGGAGCAAGAGAGGGTCAGAGATAAGGAGACACAGAATCCAAAGCAGGATCCAGGCTCTGAGCTGTCAGCACAGAGCCTGACTCAGGGCTCAAACCCATGAACCGTGAGATCATGACCTGAGCTGAAGCTGGACGCTCAACTGACTGAGCCACCCAGGTACCCCATGATGTATGATATCTTTGCCCCATCTTATCCAAATTTAGTTGTACCTTTCCATGTCCATTTAAAACCTAGTCTCTGAAGGCTGTGTGTGTGTGTGTGTGTGTGTGTGTGTGTGTGTGTTGTTGTTGTTGTTGTTGCTGTTTATCTTTTTGTTTTATTTATATTCTTTGCTTCTGGTGCTGCTTGTGGCTCAGCAGAAATGTCACTACCTGTACTCAAGTCCTATATGTGACTCGTACTTGGATGAGCAACCCCCGGTCCAGAACATGATAGCCCCTACATGAGCAGGCACAATAAACTGAATTCTTGATGAATATTTCTTTGGTTTCCCCAAGTTGTAAAGCCTAGATTTATATCCTGCCTGGCCAACTTTTATTCCTTTTAGGGACTTTATTCCCAAAATGTTGCCAGAGAGCACTAAAAATGAATTTGAGGAGAAGGTTACAGATGATTGGACAATTAGGCACAATTCAGAATGCCTTTCCTTAAGCAATGTATGAATTATTGCTATATTTTTTCTATATATTGTTATCTATAACACATCTTTCTTTAAAAACAAGGTTAAAGCTTGGTGCAGTCACAAGAGATTAACTCATATAATCTGAAAAATAAAAAGTAAAAGTTTAAATGTTCAGAGCTAACCTTAATTCCCTAGCAACTGTGAGCTCTTTCTTTGCCTTCAGCATATATGTGCCTGCTGGACTTTATACATGTTACCAGACCACTGTTGGATGTTTGTCAATGACCCATAGAACACTGAAACTCAGCACATCTAAATTAACTCATCATATTTCCTCCCAACAATCCTTGTTCAGTTTTCCATGTCTCAGTGAGTGTCACCACCATTCATTAACTTTCTTCAGTCAGGAAATTTATGTATCTCCAAACAGATAAAACATTTCTCAAAGGTAAATATCATATTCCATACCTTTTGGTATCCTTTTCTTGTCAATTTGGGACTAGAGCTATATATATATATATTAGAAATTCAACTTCCTCTTAAGGGGTTGTGGCATTTTTCTTCTCCATACATCACCTTCTGCCCCAAGTATCAAGGCTGAAATTGGGCCTATTGCTTAGTTGCATGTGTCCATCCCTGAAGTGGCCTATTGTAGTATTACCATGCTTTAAGAGCTGGGAAAAACTCAAGTGAGACCAGAAGCAGCCAAGCCTAACTTTCACTGAGGCTGCTGCCATTCCTATGGGTATAATGTCTCTGTTCATCAAAAGACATTTTTTTCCTACTTAATGTACTTACCATGTGGTTTTATTAGAATGAATAGCTCTCTCCTTGTAAATGGGTTTGGTTGGAAATCCAATTTCTTTCAGGGCCAGTGGGAGAGGTCGAAGGGCCATAAATATTCCTCCTCTAAACTGTTTATAAGTAAAATGGCATTGCTGCAAAGGCCCAGTAAATGTCTTGCTGTACTAAGTGATGTACAAATCCCTTGCAATCTTTTCTTTCTTTCTTTAATGGAAACAGACTGCATGGTTGTCTCTCGGTCATGAGTTATGCTCAGGAGTGCCTTGATGGATAGCGATGTTTATCAGAAGGAGAGGGGATCACCAGAGCATCAACTATAATGGCTGCATTTTTCCTAAAGTTGGAATAGAGAACGTCTCACCATGCTCTTCTCATCATTTTATCTAGTGCTGCACTGAGGAGACCTGTAAAGAACTGACTGACCCTTCTGCCTCTGATTTGCTTGACTTTGGGTAAAGGCTGTTACCACTTTAGTCTTATTTTTCTGGCATTAAATGGAAATATTATCGTCTCTGCATTCTTCACATGATTAAAGTAAATACAGGTTTCACCCTGTTTTTAAAATGAACTCTAAGTCCATTCTATCACATAATTTGTTTCATGAAATATTTCTGGGTGGAGTATATGCACAAAGTATGTACAGTGCTCTTGCATATGCATTATTTCAAGTTTTTCTCTCCAGAGTAATTGGGAAAGTGGGCAAAATTTTTGTATTGTTTTCTTCATTTGAAAAATGAGCTTCAGTAAAGAAGAGAACTACAATGTATTGAGTGCCTACTCTATGCCAGCCACTATGCTGGGTGCAAAATATAGAAGTTGGATAGTCACAAGCTGATTCCGTTTATATCTACTCTTTGTTGGGTTTATATCTACTCTAGGATGGCCTTCTCCTTATGTCTTTATCATCCCAAAGGTATCTAAGACACTTATTATGGAGGCTTAATTGGGTCCAGTATCATCAAAAGGTATATTGGGCTTCAGAAGAATTGACTGGAATATGGATGGCAGCAATTATGAAAGGCACAATTTCATTACAAATACTTACCATCAATAGTCTGGCTCAAGGGGAAGTTGGTGGTCATCTCTGGCTGGCAGCAAGAGAGAGGCTAGTATTGCATTAATATAAAAAAGGATAACAGAATAGGACCCTGTGTATTTTAGTTTGGCTAAAGATCCCAAAGACTGAGAGTAATACAAAGCAAAGATAATATATCAGCTGGCCAATGAAGTCCTCAAATTTGAGATCTCAATTTTGAGATCTTAATATATACCTAAAGGTACATTCAGTTATTAAAATCCCTTAAGTTGATTAGGGAAACTTTTTTGGATGAGAAAGCTTTTCTTGAGTAAGAGAGTTATTGATACATGGTGTGTTTCTGTCACCCTCTTCCTTACCATAACAGGAGGGGAGAGCATATAGCAAACTTTAGAGAAACACTCAGAAATTTCTAATTGAGCTCTGTCCCTTAGAGTTTTTAAGGGGAATGTACCAAGGCAAAGCTATGCTCTCAAATTTGTATCTAGAGGAGAGTCTAGAAGAAGCAACTTCTGTCTAAGGACAAAATTTAGAGGACTGTACAGAGAATTAACACTGTGTTTTCCCCAGGAGGCAGGAGGGAGTTGGCTGGACCATCTTAGATTCTTCTGAGAGAACTGCCCAATGGAACAAATAATACCCAAAGAAGGAGAAGACTATTATATCCCCCAAACCTATTTATCTATCTTGTAACTGGAAGGTTGTACTTTTGACCGCCTTCATTCATTTTTCCAGCCCCTGATAGCCACCAATCTACTCTGTATTTGTGAGTTCATTGTTTTTAGATTATACATACAAGTGACGTTATACAGACTTTTGTCTTTCTCTGTCTTCCCTCACTTTGAGTAAGGATCCTCTTTACAGTATCTTTGAGAGCAATCATCTAGACTATGCCTGATTGTTCACACTAAGGACATCTCACCGTCTCCCTCGAGGTTTTCCCCCATAAAGATACAGTTTTCTTTTGAAAACAGAAGCATCAGATATACTTTCTCAAATCCATGTGTAAATTACTTAGCTGCAGACTATAGTAAATAAGATTATTCATTTTTATTATAATTATTATAACTGACAGAAATTCCAGTCCCTTCCAAGTTGGTAAGAGAACAGACCATTGTATGTTTTGTTGTTGTTGTTGTTTTTATTACTTCTTATTGCAGTTAATTCAAGGAAAGAAGGTTTCATCAAATCCAACTTATTCTAAGTATATAAGTGGCCTTTTCAGTATATAATATTTCAAATATCAAAGTATGTGGTTAACCTATAAATAAGTTTACATACCTCTCATATACAGCACCATAGACTGGCTAGCTTATAATAACAGGAATTTATTTCTTACTAATATGGAGGCCTTATTAAGTCCAAAATCAAGTTCACCAGCAGACTCATTGTTTGGTGAGGACCTGTAAACAGGGTCATAGACAGCTGTCTTCTCACTGTATGATCACATGATGGAAGGGATGAAGGACCTCTCTGGAGGCTTCACCCTCATCACCTATGGTTCTCACCTCCAAATATCATCATATAGGGGATGAGGTTTCAACAGATGAATTTTAAGGGACACAAACATTTAATCTGTAGTAGGGACCAAATCTTGAACATAGGGTAAATGCTTGCTGTGCTCAGGGTAGCTACAGGAAGATATTTTGTCGAATGCATTCTTAATAAGTTTGTGTGCACGCACGCGTGTGTGTGTTCTCATTGACCTCTTTGCTTTTAAAGACTAGAGAATTGAAGAAAGTTGAATTAAATGAATTCAGAGCTTTGCACTGTAGGGAAGAAAAGGCTAGTATCTAGATTTGTGATTTACTGTTGTAAGTTATTGGGCTTTAGTCTTTCTTCAGTATCTGCATTTCAGTCTTCACAGCCTAGATCTAGATGACTCTGAAGCTATTGTAACATGTGTCTTAAGGTTTGAGATTATCTCCCTCAATGATGATGTTGCTATCTGGCTACATGTCTGCTATTTTATTAGTCTTCCCTTTAGGTTTTGGTAAATTTGCTAAGTTATGAGGTACAGAAAGAGCTCACAAATTTCCAGAGGGAAGGAAGATGTGCTCTGGAAGAACTAATGGACATTTGTAAATATTTATTATATACTTTTTATATGCCATACACCTTGTTAGGTGCTAAGTGTGTAAAGATAAATTACACATGGTGTCTTCAACGTGCTCAGTTACTGACATGAAAAGGGCTAAGTGAAACAGGGGCCGCAGGATTTATAAAAGACTGCTTCCACCATTAGATTCAAGGCGAGAGTTGTGAGTTTGAGTGGACAATATTCTTCACATATTGTTGAAAGTTTATGTGCCAAAATATCTAAATAGATTTGCTACTCCATTACTTTCTCTTCTCTTACAGCTATTTGCTTGTAATAAGAAATCCTGCTAAAATAGTATGACCTATAATTTTGAGTCATAATTCTATTAGTTTGGATCAAAGGCCTATAGAGGTGGAATGTGCAATCCCTAATGTAAAATCAATGTAGAACAAAGCTAAAGAGTATTTCTACATGTCAAAATAGGTAATATCTTTGCTTAATTGTGTGAAAGAATCATAAAAGCAATATATCATATTGTCACTTTAACTAGAGGGACTATATAATTGGCTTTTATTTTAATAACAGACAGGATATATATTTAGGTTATTTAATTATATTGATAACCAAATTTAGATTGCATTGTTATATGAGTATTGATGTTAAATAGTAAGAATTCAGTTTTATTTTTTCCAGGTTAAAAAAATGGTATTGATATCTCATATAATGTAGGAAATTTTTATAAACCCTTAAATTTAGGATTTTAGTGAACCTGA
>NC_043703.1:152786610-152810509 GCF_006229205.1 Suricata suricatta
CTTGATTGGATCACAAGATACACAGATATCTGGTTAAATGTTACCTCTGGGTGTGTCTGTGAGGGTGTTTCTGGAAGAAATTAGCATTTGCATTGGTGGACCTCATAAAGAAACTTACCTCTCCAATGCAGTGAACATCCAACTTGTTAAGAACCTGAATGGAACAGAAAGGTAGAGGAAGGTCGGATTTGCCCTCCACCTGATTGCTTGAGCTGGAACATTGATCTCCTGCCATCAGTATTCTTGATTCTTAGGTCTTTAGCCTTGGACTGGAATCGAGACCAATCAGCTACACCAAAGGTCTTTCTAGTCTCTAGATTGCCGACACCAGATCACAGGACTCCTCAAGCTTCCCAATCGTGTAAGCTGATACCATATGATAAATATTTAAAATCTCTGTTGATTTTGTTTCTCTGAAATACTCTAATACACAAAGGACATTTGCAAAGCTTTTCATTAATTACAGTGACTTTTTACATGTACTAATTAATTCTCTATTGACTGTACATTAGTTTTCTAGTGCAAATTCAACAAATTACCATAAATCTAGTGGCTTGAAACAACACCACTATTCAGCTCATAGATCTATAGGTCAAAAGTGCAACATGGTATGTTGGACTTTTTATTTGAGGGAATTACCATAATTAAATCAATGTATTTTTGGGGGCTTCAGCTCATTTTTTCTTTTTTCTTTTTTTAAATTTAAGTTTATTTATTTACAGAGCGCAAGTGAAATGGGGCAGAAGGGGAGGGAAAGAGAATCCCAAACACTCTCTGCCCTGTCAGTACAGAGCCTGATGTGGGGCTTGAACTTATGAACCGTGAGATCATGACCTGAGCTGAAATCAAGCAGTGGACATTTAACCACTTAACCAACTGAGCCACCCAGGTGTCCAATGGGGGCTCAGTTCTTATGTAGGGGTCAGGATCCTTCTACCTTCCCTGGTTGTTGAAAGAATTTATTTTTCTTGTTATTGTTGTGTTATGTCCCCTTCATCTGCAGGTAAGCAATGGCTCCTTGAGTTCTATGAGTCAGATCTCTGTGCCTTCCTCTTTTGCTTTAGAGGGCCCTTGTGATTATCCTGGGCCCACTGGAAAGATCCAGAGTAATTTTCCTATTTTACAATAAACTGATTAGTAACCTTAATCACATCTGCACAGTCCCGTTTGTGGTGTAGTGTCACATATCCATGGGAGTAACAGCAGAGAAGAGATCATGGGGATCAAAATTCTGCACACCACAGGCCTTGTGTCATAAGAATTTTTGTGATATGCACCTTATCACTTGATTTGTGGGTGGAATTCAATCTCTTAATATGTTCTGCTAAAAATTCCAGTTTTTGAAAAAATGCCATGAACACAATAGAGGTGAATATGATTTGCCATAAGGGCAAGGGAAGGGAGAGCAAAGAAGGATAATCCAGTCCTGAAACATTGACATTATTTCTATTCACTCATAATGTATGCCTTGTATTTCTACTATGTAGATAGCTTTTCAGGCACTGTGGGATGTAGAGTCAAAATTTATTTATGAAATTATAAAATATTTAATGAAATAAAACATCTGCTAATGCATCTTGTTCTTTTACAAAGACTTTAATAGCTCTTTATTGGACACATATTGTATGTCTAGGACTACACAGATAATTTTATTTGTATAAATGTATCTGTAATGGCATTAACAGATGATTATCAAATCTCTATTTTAAAGACTTGGGAAAAGAAGTCTCAGAAAGGTTAAATAACATATTCAAAGTCATATAATTAGTCAAAGCAAGACCTGGAATTTGAATGTGAAGTATCTGCAAAATTAGGATTTCTTTACTCCTTTAAATTGAGTATAATTGACATAATGTTATATTAGTTTCAGGTATACAACATAATAATTCAATTTTGTATATATTGCAAAACGATCAGCATAGTATCTGGTAAACATTTATCACCATAGATAGCTTCAATATTTTTCCTGTGATGAGAACTTTTCAGATCTATTCTGTTAGAAACTTTCAAATATGCAATACACTATTATTAACTATAATCACCATGGCATTCATTACATCCCCATGACTTACTCACTTTGTAATTGGAAATATATACCATTTCACCCATTTGCTTCCTAGTCACCAAACTTCTTCTCTGTGTATCCATGAGCTCACTTATATTTTAAATTCAACATATAGGTAAAATCATATGGTATTTGTCTTTCTCTGACTTACTTTGTTTAGGATAATGTCTTCATGTTCTGTCTATGTTATCACAAATGACAAGATTTCCTTCCATTTTATGGCTGAATAATACTCCATTTTATATATGTACCATATTTTCTTTATTCATTTATCAGTGGATACTTAGATTACTTCCATGTCTTGGTTATTCTTTTTTTTTTTTAAAGTTTCCTAAATATTTATTTGGGTAGTAAATTGAATTATGTTTGAATATTTTGTTCATTTTAAAATCATGCCTTATATATTTTTTTAATTTATGTTTTTGACAGAATGTATTAAATATGCAAACACCACAAACAAGCAAAACAAGTACTACAATGTAAAAATATTTTAAAAAATGATAACCCTCTCACATGCATAAATGAAAGGTTGCACACAAAGAACTCACATCTTTTCAAGCTTCAATAGTAAATATTCTTCTACTATGTATCAAATACTGCATGGTTTGCCCAAGCTAAGATGAAACCACATCATGAATCAATAAGCATTTTGCATTTTCTTTCATTATCTACTCAAAGTCATGCCTACTGCACCTCTAAACATTTCATTAATTGGTTATTCTAAATAAGGCACCAATGAACATGGGAGTGCATATGTATCTTTGAGTTAGTGGTTTGTTTGGAAAAATACTCAGCGGTTGATTTGCTGAATCATATAGTGTCCTATTTTTAATTTTTTGAAGAACGTCCACACCATTTTCCACAGTGGCTGCACCAATTTACATTCCCGCTAACAATGCATAAAGGTTCCTGTTTTTCCATATCCTTCCCAATACTTGTTATTTTTTATTTCTTTTTTAAGATGTATTTTAATTAATTAATTAATTTATTTATTTATTCTAAATATAATTTATTGTCAAGTTAGCTAACATACAGTGTATACAGTGTGTTCTTGATTTCAGGAGTAGATTCCCATGGTTCATTGCTTACATTCAACACCCAGTGCTCATCCCAAGTGCCCTTCACAATGCCCATTACCCATTTCCCCCTCCACCCTGCCCCCCGTCAACCCTCAGTTCTCTGTATTTAAGAGTTTCTTATGGTTTGCCTCCCTCTTTTTTTGAAACTGTTTTTCCCCTTCCCTTCCCTCATGGTTCTTCATTAAGTCCCTTAAATTCCACATATGAGTGAAAACATATGACATCTGCTTTTCTCTGACTGACTCATTTCATTTAGTGTAATACTGTCCTATTCCATCTATGTGTTGCAAATGGCAAAATTTCATTCTTTCTCATTCCCAAGAATTATTCCACTGTATATATAAACCACATCTTTTTAAAAATTTTTGTTTATGTTTTTTATTTATTTTTGAGGGACAGTGCAAGCAGGGAAGGCTCAGACAGAGAGGGAGACACAGAATCTGAAGCAGGCTCCAGGCTCCAAGCTGTCAGCACAGATCCCGTCATGGGGCTCAAACCCATGGACCCCGAGATCATGACCTGAGCTGAAGCCAGACGCTTAACCGACTGAGCCACCCAGCAGCCCTTAAACCACATCTTCTTTAGAGCTTGTCTGGGGGTTCTAGCAGGGGAGTGCAGGTACTCATATACCCTTGACCAAAGAACGGTCCTCCTCTATTGGAGAATATAGTCTTCTTTGACCAAGTGTGCAGTTTTGGGAGGGACTCACATGGAGCAGTGAGGGAGGAAGAGGACACCTGCCTAGCCAGCCAGAACAGCTGAATGAACCCTGGTGATCAATGGGGTGACAGATGTCGCAGCCAGATCGCCCTCACATCCTAAACCACATCTTCTTTATTCACTCATCAGTTTATGGACATTTGGGCTATTTCCATAACTTGGCTATCATTCATAGTGCTGCTATAAACATTAGGGTACATGTGCCTCTATGCATCAGCATTCCTATATTCTTTGGATAAATGCCTAGTAGTGCTATTGTTGGGTCATTGGGTAATCTATTTTTAATTTTTGGGGGAACCTCCACACTATCTTCCAGAATGGCTGCACCAATTTGCATTCCCACCAACAGTGCAAGAAGGTTCCCCTTTCTTTCCATCCTCACCAACATCTGTTGTTTCTTGAGTTGTTAATTTTAGGCACTCTGACTGTTGTGAGGTGGTATCTCAATGTATTTTTGATTTGTAGTTCCCTGATGATGAGTGATGTTGAGCATCTTTTCTTGTGTCTGCTGGCCATCTAGATGTCTTCTTTGGAGGAGTGTCTATTCATGTTTTCTGCCTTTTTCTTCACCAGATTATTACTTTTGAGGGGGGTGTTGAGTCTGATAATTTTTTTATAGATTTTGGATACTAACCCTTGATCTTATATGTCATTTGCAAATATCTTCTCCCATTCTTTCAATTGCCTTTTTGTTTTGTTGATTGTTTCCTTTGCTGTGCAGAAGCTTTTTATCTTGATAAGGTCCAATAGTTCATTTTTGCTTTTATTTCCCTTGTCTTTGGAGACATGCCGAATAAGAAGTTGCTATGGCTGAGGTCAAAGATGTTGTTGTCTGTTTTCTCCTCTAGGATTTTGATGATTTCCTGTCTTTCATCCATTTTGATTTTATTTTTGTGTATGGTATAAGACAGTGGTCCAGTTTCATTCTTCTGCATGTTCCTGTCCAGTTCTCGAGCACCATTTGCTAAAGAGATTGTCCTATTTCCATTGGATACTCTTTCCTGCATTGTCAAAGATTAGTTGGCCATGCATCTATAGGTCCAATTCTGGGCTGTCTGTTCTATTCCATTGGTCTATGTGTCTGTTTTTGTGCCAATACCATACTGTCTTGATAATAACAGCTTTGTAGTAGAGACTAATGTCTGGGATTGTGATTATTCCTGCTTTAGTTTTCTTTTTCAACATTACTTTGACTATTCAGAGTCTTTTGTGGTTTCATACAAATTTTAGGATTGTTTGTTCTAGCCCTGAGAAGAATGCTGGTGCAATTTTGATTAGGATTGCACTGAATGTGTAGATTGCTTTGGGCAGTATTGACATTTTAACAATATTTGTTCTTCTAATCCATGAACCTGGAATGTTTTTCCATTTCTCTGTGCCTTCTTCAATTTCTTTCATATGCTTTCTGTAGTTTTCAGGATATGTCTATATCTTTGATTAGGTTTATTCCTAGATATTTTATGGTTATTCGTGCAATTGTAAATGGGATCAATTTCTTTATTTTTCTTTCTGTTGTTTCATTATTGGAGTAGAGAAATGCAACTGATTTCTGTACATTGATTTTGCTGCAACTTTGCTGAATTCATGTATCAGTTCTAACAGCTTTTTTGTGGATTTGGTAAAGTTTTTATTTATTTTTGAGAAAGAGAGTATGTAAGCAAGGACAGGGGGCAGGCAGGACACAGAAATCCAGGCAGACTCCAGGCTCTGAACTGTCAGCACAGAACCCAACGTGGGATTTGAACTCATGAACCATGAGTCATGACCTGAGCCAAAGTTGGACACTTAACTGACTGAGCCACCTAGGCACCCCATTTTTTATCTTTTTGATAATAGCAATTCTAACAGATGTGAAGTGATAACTCATTGTGGTTTAGATTTGCTTTTCCCTGGTTATTCGTGATGTCAAGCACTTTTCATGTACTAGTTGGCCTTGTTATGTCTTCTTTGGTAATATGTCTATTTAAATCCTCTGCCCACTTTAAAAATTGCATTCTTTGTTTTTTTGTTGATGGTTTCCTTTGCTATGCAGAAACTTATTAGATTTAGTCCCACTTATTTATTTTTGCTTGTATTGGTGCCAAATCCCAAAAATCATCACCAAGAGTGATGTTAAGGAGCTTACTGACACATTTTTCCCTAAGGTTTTTATGGTTTCAGGTCTCACATTTAATCCTTTAACCCATTAGAAGTTAGTTTTTATGTGTGGTGTGAGACAGTGGTCCATACTCATTCTTTTGTCTATAAATGTCCAATTTTCCCAGTATAATTTGTTGAAGAGAATATCATTTTCCCATTCTATATACTCAGTTCCTTTGCCATAAAGTAGTTGACTATATATTCATGTACTTATTTCTGGGCTTTCTATTCTGTTCCATTTATCTGTGTGTCTGTTTTTATGCCAATAGCATACTGTTTTGATCACTATGGCTTTGTAATATAGTTTGAAACCAGGGTGTTTGATGCCTCCAGCTTTGTTCTTATTTCTCAAGATTGCTTTGACTATTTGGGGTCTTTTGTGGTTCCATACTAATTTTCAGATTGATTATTCTATTCTGTGAAAAATGCCATTGGAATTTAATAGGGATTGAATTGAATTTATAGTTTGTTTGAGGTAGTATGAGCATTTAAACAATATTATTTCTTTGAAATCATGAACACGGAATATCTTTCCATTTAAATTGTGTCTACTTCAGTTTCTTATATTAATGTCTTATAGTTTTCATGGTAAGATCTTTCACTCTCTGGCTAAATTTATTACAAGATATTTAATTATTTTGATGCCATTGTGAATGGAGTTGTTTCCTTAACTTCTTTTTCTGATAGTTTGTTATGAATGTTAGATATGCAATATATTTTTCAATATTCATTTTATATCCTACAACTTTACTGACTTTGTGTTTAGTCCTAACAGTTTTCTTATTGTAGTCTTCAGGGTTTTGTGGCAGGTTTTTTGTTTTTGTTTTTGTTTTTACATAGAATATCATGTTATCTGCAAAAAGTGACTGTTTTCCTTCTTCATTTTCAATCTGGATTCCTTTTATTTTCTTTTCGTGCCTAGTTGCTCTGGCTAGGACTTCTAATACTGTGATGGATACAGGTGGCATGAGTGGTTATCCCTGTTTTGTTCTTGATCTTAGAAGAAAAGCTTTCAGGTTTCACCATGGATTATAATGTTAGCTGTGGCTTTGCCATATAGAGCCTTTATTATGTTGAGGTATATATAATATGCACTTTAAAGATATGAATTTTGAGGCATGGGAAGATTAAATAACTTACTCAGCATCACATGCCTAAATAAGAGAACTAGATCTGAGTACCCAGTGCTTTGCCCTTCCTTCCAGTTTGCAATCTCTCTGCATGTGGGAGTGGATGGAATAATATTTGCCAAGAGCTATTACTACAGCAGTGTATCTAACCAGGCAGTTAGCATGTTCAACTGACTGAGAAAATAGATTCTTAGTTTAAATTAATCTTTCCAACAGAGATGTGCTGGAGTTTTTAAATGTAATTTGGGTGCTTCAGAAAGAAGTAGGATGTTCTGGGGAGCATGTACTGAGACAGAAAATAGGCTTGGGTGTGTATGGAGAGTGGTGGCCAGCTACAAGCCAGTAGACTCACATTGATATGGGACCGTGTGTTTTCTGCTTGTATAATGACATACATCCCTCTTCTCTGTGTGATAAATCATAGATGGTTTTATTTTAAAGCCAGAAACACTAATTTTCTTAATGATCAAGTCTTTCAGAAGGGATAAGATTGAGTAGCCTAACGCAATAAGAAGAATGCTTCTTTAGATTTTACCTGGATGTAGGATTTCTTTCCAATTTGATCTTCCCTTCCTCAGAAATGACCCTGTGGTCTTGCACAGGATAGACACTCAATTAAATGGAATTGAGTCATGAAGAACCCCAAAGTAAGATATCCAATTAAAGTATAATATGAATTTAAGTAAAATGTCTTTCTGCCAGACTTTAAATGTATAAAGATGATTATAAGATCATACATGAATGTCAGTGCCGCTCTCTGAAGTAGGAATCAGAATTTTGATGTTTTTAACAGTGGGGTAATATGTGCAGAATAAAGTAATTTATGAACACAAAAGATAAGTCAGAGTGCTGGAATACTCGAGTAGAAACAGTTATCTAGTCAAATTTTTTTTATACCTGGTAAACTATTTTTATTGCATTTTCTCAGTTAAATTAAGAGATATGGTTTCTCACTCCTGACTAGACTTAACTCTGTGTTTGTGTGCACACTTATGTGTGTATATGCATATACTTACTTAGTCACTGAGTGCTTGCTCACATAATCCTTCAGACTGTTTAATTATTTTAGAGACATAGCATGGTTATTTTCAGAAGTAAAATTTCTTTGTTTTACATTTGAGAAAAGGACAGTAGGCTCACACTGAAATATTAATGTTTGATAATCACTTCTCATTGTAAATCCAGATTTGTTTTATAAATAAAAAGGCATAAAATTGCAGGAAATAAAATGGCTTCCAAGTCCTGAGATCCAGAAAGGATTCTGTATTATTAAGAAAAACTGTGTTGACAACAAGCTTTCATAGTGTGAGCCAATAGTTAATTGCTTCATCATATAAAAGAGAGATCACATTTAAGCTAAGATATATTAGAAGTAGTTTACAAAGATAACCATAAATCCAGTATTATATAAGGATAACCTCATAATATTCTTTAAAATGGCCAAATTCCTTGAATTGACATTCAAATGCATGACTGACTTGATCTTTTCCCACTTTTCTAAGCCCTTTTCCATTATTATTTTCTGTTTTAGTCCAAAACAACATGTGGCTGCTTGCCTTCCATCTGTCCTCCCTTCAAAATGTACTTTAAACTGTGCAACTTTTGGGTTCCATGAAATATGAAAAAATTCTGCAGAGGCTACAGAACAGTGGGGCATTAATTTCACGACAGTTTCCTAGTCAGTGAAGAACAGAAGTGCTTGTTGAAATGGGGAAAACATTTTCAGTTTAGAATAGCAGTAGTCATAAAATTAAATTAGGAAATAGCAAATTTGGTATAATGATATAAAATATATCAAACTGTCACATCACAAAGTAAATCTCAAATGGCTCAGCTTTAGGATATTTATCTTGCTCAGTATGGTTCCTGGCATGGAAATATCCAGACCTCCCTGAAGATAAATACATGGCATCTCTCAGAATTTTGTCATCAACCCAATATACTGTCATACTTACTGTTATTACACATCTTCTTTGCCTTTTTGGTATCTTTACCTGTTGCTAGGCCTATCTTTGCCCAAATGGGATTAGTAATGTTCTGATGATGACACCATTTTATTTATTCACGTATTTATTGGTTTGTTTGTTTGTTACTTTATTTTGACTCAATTGCCTAACAATGAGGCTAGTAATTTGAAGTCTCTCTTCTATGGTAGTAAGAATGTTATTCAGGAAAGTCCAGTGTTTCTCCGCAGATGCTTTGATCAACATAGCAATGGAGTGACTAAGTGATAATAGTTGTGGCCTGAGGTGTTTGGACTGAAAATGGCATTCTAAGAAGTCGACTTTACTAAAGAGCTAATCTAGCATCTGCTTTCTATTCAGCCTTCTAAGTGCAATGGAAAACAAATACCAAATAGCTCAAGTGTCAATGTATATTGTTTATTCATTTATTTATAAAAACATTTACTGAGTGTCTACAAAGTGACAGGTCCCCAGCTAAGCAGGAGAATACGACCACCATGGCTGAATTTTGAATTAGTCATAAGGCTCTGTATAATTTGTCACCTAGTTTTATAAATGACTCCCTTCCTTTATGTGGTTAGAGGGAAGTCATACTTACTTGCTCTACTTCCTTGGCAGTCATTTTCCTTTATACTCTTTAGAATTAGAGAAGTGTTATTATTTTCCTGAATACACTGTGTTGTGTTTCACACCTTTGCTTGTTCAGTGACAGCTGATTGGATTGTCCTTGTCTGTCTCCTTGTCTGACCAACTTTTAGCTAACTTCTAGTGTAAACTGACATCTAGTTTTCCCTAAAAAATGTCCTGATTACCCAGAATGTGGCAAGTATACCTTTCTTGCCTTGCGAGGATATTTTACACTTAACACTATCATAACATTTTCATGTTGTATTGGAATTATTATTTGTGCTTCCCTTATTAGAATGAAGTTTCTTGAACACAAGGGGCATCACTTATTTTGAATCTGGAACACAGTATGGAAACAGATCAGAAACTCTATCAAGTTTTGACCTGAATTAAACTGCAAACAAGCTGTTTCTTCTCTTGCTCAGAGCAAAAAAATCTTCTGCCTTTTTTTCTAATCCCAGACTTCACTAGTGTCCTCTCAAGCATCAGTTCAACCTTACCCAGGAAAACACAGCCTTTGAACACCAGAGTGGAAAAGGACCTTAGAGATCAAGTTTAATGCATTTCATTATTTGGATTTTAAAGTCATCTTGACATAGCATATATAGGATTGGGGAATTTTGAGATAGTTACTGGGTTCCAGACCTAAAATCACCAAGATTTATCAAATACAGTCACTGACCCATGGAAGTGTGTATTTTAAGTAATTTGTTTTATTGAAGGGAATAGAAATATTACACTTGGTAAATTACTTACCTAACTCAGAGCTTTTTGGGTCGTGTCCTGTAACCCAGATTATATCACAAGGTCAAAATAAATGTGTCAAACATTAAACTCCTTGAAGTGTCTCCTGATAATTCTAAAAAATTCCTCAGGGCTCTTTCCCTGTGATCAAGATTCTTTCCTTCTCTCAGGAAACCTGCTCTCCCATGGGGACATTTACTTCTCCATTAGCTCCTCATTTGTCTGCAGTGACGAAGCTTTATCCTTTAATGAGATTTTATTAAAAATTCTCAGATAATAGAAGAGAAACCCAATACTGAGAGTCATTTGCATCCCTGTCGCTTTCCTTAGCCTGTGACAGAAGAGTTGACGTGCAAAACTGAAGTGTTACGATGTGATCAGTATAGTACAAGCACTCTGAAATCAAAAAGCAGATGTGCTAGTCCAGGCCACCTTTGCTCTTGGTGAAGCATTAGAAATAACGTTCAGGACCATATTTTTGTTCTTTATCATTCATTGTTAGTACCTGTGTAATATGCGCCTAACAGGTCTCATCCCAGAAGCTTCAGAATGGAGCTCCTGCTATTCTCAATGAATCCTTTTATCATAGTTTCAAAATCAAATTAATGACCTCATTCCACGTAGGGTTATAGATAAATATCTTGACCCTGTGGACCATACCTGACTACTGGTGCCTTAGTTCGAGTATTCAGATAGACACTTCTTTTTTGTACAATGCTATATTAGCCTGACTTATTTTTGTCCTTGTGTGTGACGTTGGACAAAATGTGAGTGAATTTCTGAAAAATAATAAGTAAGTGAGACATACCTAGAAAAATACTTAATATTCTGTAATTAAGGTATAATAGGTTAGAGGAAGGAGAATGGGAAGTTTGTTTAGATCCATGGTGGGAAACAGGTGGTACTTGAGTAAGACCTTAAAGGATGCATGTGAAGAAGGAAAGACTTCGGCAGAATTCCATGGGCTGAAGAGTTCTGAGTATATTTGGAGAATGTCAACTAAACTCATAGGGCTGAATTTATGGAAGGGAAGTCAGGAAAGGATAGTGTGGCAAGAGATGAAGCCCGAAGTTTATTCGGGGACAGCCTACATGTGGAGAGTTTTGAATCTTAGGATCAGGAGTAAGAACCAATCTGTTGCTTGAAATAAAATTGAGGTGCATGCTGAGGATAGCAGGGATACTTCAGCAGTGATTGGTAGTTGCCAGAGAGCCTTTGTGTGACTTTCCCCTTCCCAGGGCTCTTGCAGATTTAGAGCACAATAATGATCCTTGGGTAATGTTCAAGGAAGCAGTGGCTGTGTTGCACATCTTGGAGCTACCGAGGATCTGAGGACATAGCGTGAGGTGAACCAAACCGCAAAGCAATGTGAAATTGATGGCTCTGAGTGACTACAGCCCCAAGCTGAAGATTGCTCCAGTTGTGCACATTGGTTTCAGCTTCAGCTTCTAATTGTTGTAGCAGGCAAAACAACACCTTCACTATGGGGTGTTTAAGTCTCTATAGATTTCCCTCAAGTATGAGTGAGAGCTCTTTTTGCTTCCAGGGCTTCTGCGCATTGCTCATTTGCTCATTTGGGAGTTCCATTACATCATGATCTGTTCAGAAACTTCTCTGTTTTATATGTTCCATCCTCTAGGACACGATGTGGTATTCAAGGACAGAAGCCTTGACATAGGTATTCTTGTATGTTCTATAGTATTAAGAATATGCTCAGTTGACCAATCCTTGAATTATATGTCAACTTAAGTTGTGGTTATTATTGAAGCATTATTGCTGTGATAAGAAAGATATTTTTAATGTAAAAAAAAATCCCCTCTAAGGGCACTTTTGTACCACAATCGCTGTCTAACTTTTTCAAGTTCTTTTGTAGTTTTGATCATTTTTATACCTATCTTGACATGGTTGCAATTCCTTCATCCATTTATCTAGCAAGTGATCACCGAGTACTTGTTAAATACAATGTATTGCTGATGTGACACACAATAAGATGCAATTAGTAGAAATCTATAATTTAGAGGTTTTTTATCCTCTTGGTGTTATGTCAAAAGATTGCATATTATAATTTTCATAATCATTTTTCAAGGAAACATATATGGTACCTTCCTTTGCTCCCAAGCTGGACGTGGTGTTATGGAGAACTAGTGACAGTGCATTCACATCACATTCTGATGAAGGTTGAATTCACAACCAACCTAATCAGTTCAAAGAAGTCAGACCAGTCAGGCCCATGATGGGCGGTGGTGATGACTGACACTCAAACTGTATCATCTGCAGTGCTTAATTAAGACATTTTCTACTATTTTTATGGAAGATTTCCATAAAAGCTAAATTCAGACCTTGATGATTAGTGTCCACATCTTAGAATTATCAGAATCTGAGTAAATAGGTCACAGATGATTTTAACTATATAGACATGAAAGCAAACTCACTCTTTATCCTATTTAACCCTCTGCCAAATCATCACCCTTACTGGATCAAAATGTTTCTACCTAAGTGGGTGCTCTTCTTCCCATCTTGAAATTTCTGGGTTACCCCAAACCAGAATGAAACTGGAGAATGCTATGATATTCATTACTACTAATCCCTGCCTTGGGATACTAGTGACCCAGATGGGCATCTAAAGAGGAAACATCCAGAGCTTGGTAGCTGAAGCTCAGCTTTCTTTTGTTTGCAAAAATGCTGATATTTCTCCCTGGTTAGTACACAGCACACACAGTTTTAGACAGGCATGATTAAACAGTAATGCCCTGGGCGGTCATATTTCCAGCAACTGTCATGTCACTGCCCAAATCAAGATTTACTTTCCTTCTGGACCCTGACAGGGTTTTGCTTTCTGAATGAAAAAGGAGAATTAAGGCTCTTTGTTTTTTTCTTATCTGAAGACTGCAAAGAATGATCACAGTACGGAGAACATAGCTGACGGGAGCAGGCCCAGCGCTCGGGCAAGGAGGAGGGAAGATGCGGAATCACTGAGCCATCCCTCTACACAGCAGTGAAAGAAATCAGGTGTTTGAAGTAAAATTTCAACAGCCTAAGAAATCTTGTTTAGTTTTAGTTTTCATAGACTGTGTATAAAAGATTAAACATTCAATTTTCAAAGTATAAAATTGGAATATTGAATACATCTTTACAAAATATACCTGGGGTTGCACAGATATTTTTACATGAGCCCCTAAAAAGTCTGTATTATTGCATTTAAATCTTTAAGCCTGGAGTGGGGGGGCTGCTTGGGTGGCTTTGTCAGTTGGGTGTCTGACTTCCACTCAGGTCGTGATCTCATGGTCCATGGGTTCGAGCACATCGGGCTCTGTGCTATCAGCTCAGAGACTGGAGGCTGCTTCAGACTCTGTGTCTCCCTCTCTCTGTTTCTCTCTTGCTCACACTTTGCCTCGCTCTCTCAAAAATAAATAAACATTAAACACTAAAAAACATTAAAAAATCTTTAAGCTTGGGGGGTACCTGGGTGGCTCAGTTGGTTAAATGTCTGACTCTTGGTGTTGACTCACATCATGATCTTACAGTTTTGTGAGTTTAAGCTCTGTGTCTGGCTCTACATTGGCAACACAGAGCTGCTTGGGATTCTCTTTCTCCCTCTTTGTCTGCCACTTCCCTGCTTGCACTGTCTCTGTCTCTCACAAAATAAATAAAAAGCTTAAATAAATAAATAAAAGAAATATTTATTCATGCTTGTTAGATTCCTAGTGATGAAGAATCTGATAGAAAACCCATTAAATGTTCATTTTTGTTACATTGCACAGTAAAATGTATATATTCTCATTCCTGAAGGTGTATAAAATTATATTTTCACTATTTTGTCTGTCATATACTTTCCTAAGTTAAGAAATTCTCTCCAGGAATCATCATAGCTAGATTGCTAGCTAGCTAGACTTAGATACAGATAGATATATAGACAGCTAAAACAATGAACCTTATCAGACCCTCAGACTATAGATTTCTATACTAAAAATTAGTAATAGCAGGTGAGTAGGTTACATTACAAGAAAGCATTTTAACTAATCTTATTTTTTGCCCATGTGTTAAGAGTATTAAAAATGATTGTATTTGTCTAAGGCCTTCTATTTTCTTTCTTCTCATAGTATAGCATAAACTCCTGTGTTTCCAAAGACTTGATGGTGGGCTTTTTGGCCAATTTGATTGTCAGTTAAATTCAATATTTAAATGGGTATGTATTGATGGAAGCTTGGCATGTTTGGATGTATTAGGATATTTTCTTGTGGTGAAGAGAAGTAGTTTCAGAATTTCTGGGTATTAAAACATGAGTTTAATCTGATTAAAAATTATACATACATTGTGGAATATCCTAAAAATACAGAAAATATTAAGGAATTATCTTCTAATTGTACCACTGTGTGGATGATTCTTGAAGTACTATTTTTTGCTCATCCAACAAATACTTAGTTCATACCTAAAGTAGATCAGGATCTGTTAAGAAAATTGATATGCTAAGAAGGAAGGAAAGACAGTGCCTGCCTCCAAGAATTAATTGAGCACAGAGACAGCCAAGGACTCAAATAACTATGTGAGGCAGAGGGAAATTCATGAGGCTGAAAGTGGCAGCATGGGTGGGTAGGAATGGATCAATCATAGAAACACAGAATACCATGGAGAGTCAGGGAACCAAAACACTTTTCACTGAAACTTCTGGGTAGGTTTCATATAGGGAAAGACATTTGTATGAACTTGGAAGTCTAGATAGTATTTCAATGGGTGAAAATATGAGAAAAGGCATTCTAGGCAGAGGGAATGCCCTGAGCAGAGACATAGAGGCAGAAGGATGCTCAGAGTTTAGGGAGAGAAATAACCAGGGAAGGTTGTTGAGGACCAAATCACATCACAATACGTATATTGAATTGTTTTTAAGCATACAAGGTCCCATCAAAGTGTATTTGGTTTTATGGCTGGGAAGATTTATTTTATTCATATATAAGTATGGATTAATTCTGACAATTCAAGATACTTGACTTTCACTATAGTAGTTTCTTAGCAGCAGTAAAGGAAAGAAATCAAATTGCAAATAATAACTTTACTGCCCTTTAAATGCTATGAAATGATTTCTAATATCTGTATGTTTATATTTATATATTTATATGTCAGTATCATTCTAGTATAATTATATCTGGGTCAGAAACTATATTTAAATACAGGTGTCTTAGTGAATTTTTATATTATTGGGATGACAATAGAGACTTTTAATAATGTGATTTCTGGCTACAGGTAGACAATGGCTTGTAAAAACAGAATTTTCTATCAATAATGAAGAGCCATATGATCATTTATGAAACATAATCAGTCTTCTATGTAAATTCTCCAGGGGTTATTAGTAAGGGACTTATGATTATATTTTGAAGCAATATTCATTTTGTAAAAACCAATTCTTTTCCTAATTACGTCTTGCTTTACTATAACATCAATGTGCTCTTTCAGTATCTTTTCGACTTTTATTTCAGCATTTTTATTTTTACACATATCACATAGTTCTTAAAATTAGCATTTCTATGAGAGGACATTTCTGATTTATTTGTGTTGATAAAAGAACTTTTTCTAATACTAATTAATATATCTCTTTGAGTAAATGGAATTTTGGCTGCAGGTCCAAATGCAAGTAAGTGCACATTTATTCGATGGATATATGAATGACGGAGCTTTGAGCAAACATTTACAAATGCATTTGTTTATGTCGAGCCTCTGCTTTAGGAAGAGAGACACAGTTAACAAGTGAGATTACTCACTAATGCCGTTGTGAAAAATATTTCCTAGTGAAACTGAAATCATTAGACCTCTGAATTGACTTATTTTCCTATGGGCATTGTAGCAAGGCTGGTGGAAGGCATAAGCATGAGATCATATCATAAATTCAGCTTCGGGTATGTTTGTGAGGTATCCATGGCTGTCAGCTGATGGGCTTGCACAAGCATCTCTTTCAGAATTCTAGTTAAAGCACTAGCCCCAGTTTTACCCAGGTGACCCAGGTAGCATGTCACGATGCTACTCTATTTGACAATTTATTCTAACTCAGAAAAGGATTCTTACGCATTCTCTCTCTCTCTTTTTTAAAGTTTATTTATTTATTTTGAGAAAGAGAGAGAAAGAGAGGGAGAGCATGCAGGAAGGGCAAAGAGAGGGAGACAGAGAATCCTAAGCAGGCTCCACACTGTCAGCACAGAGACTAATGTGTAGCTTGAACCCACGAACTGTGAGATCATAACCTGAGCTGAAATCGAGTTGGTTGCTCAACTGACTGAGCCATTCAGGTGCCCCCTTATCCTTTCTCTTGAGTAAAACATTCTTGGATATTCAGAGGTCGAGATTTAGCCTGCCACGTTTTTTTCATCAAGTATTTATTAAATACCTACAATGTGCTGAACCGCCCACTCGTATGCTTCTCCTATCTGACTTGAGAATGCAAAAGGGAGGAAGAGAAACCACAGGTGATTAAAAGAGGGTGTTTCTGGACCTGTTGGGGAAAATAATTAGAGATATGGATCTCATTAAGGGGAACAGTGACGAAGTCAGTACACATGACTTTCTGGGATGTCATATTTTTGGTTTCAATGTAACGATTAGCTGATCTTGAGACAAAAATATTGGAGGACCTTTCTTCCCTTTGATCATGCTTATACATTGCCACTGCTTGACCTAAGCCCTGATAGTAAATTTTTGCATAGCTTAGAACTACTGTTCTTGATTGATATGTGGGCCTCCAGAAGTGTGTGTGTGTGTTTGTGTGTGTGTGTGTATAGTGAAATTACTTCTTTGTCAAGAATATTTTGAACTAGAATGAATCTCAAATCCATTGAAGCCAGTTGGAATAAGAACTCAAAGATCCGAATTTATCATTTGAAGTGATCCCTTAAACCTCAGAGCTGTGTGTGTCCATTTTCCCCCATGCAGATTAAGTGGCACAGAAAGCTGCAGAGAGAGATAAGAATGAAGCAGCTCGCTTTTGAGCCTTAGCTGCATCCCTGCCCTTGGGTCAGTAAGAAGACATGCCTATATCCTAAGAGTTATAATACATCCCTTTAATGTCAGCTTAAGAGTTATATCCTGTTCAAAGAACAGATCCCTGCAGGCATGGCAGGTGGAGAGGGAAGGCAGTAAATATCATGTATAATATGGAATCCTGCATTCCTAAAACTGAGTAACCTTTAGAGAGCTTCCCGGTCAGCCTCATTTTGTAGGTGAGGACATTGAAGCTCAGAGAGAAGAACCATATTGTGATCAGGTTAGGCCACTAATGAGTTGTTAGTGACAGTCAGAACTGGAATCTTATTCTTTCAAATTGCCACGTATATGTCTTGTGACTAAGCTGTCCAAAAATGATATTGTAATGCCTGTACCTCTGCAGGCAGCTCCCTGACAAATTGCACAGCTTGTTACATACATTCATGTCTTATGCTTTATCCAAATACTTGTTTGCATTCTCTCTCTCTTTCTTATATGAGATATGTATTGACTTGTAAGCACCATTTCTGTTTGTGTGAGTGGTTGATATCTTTTGGCCTCCTTTTAACTCATTCTGCGGATAGGAGATTCATGATCTCTTTCACTTCCTTGTACAAGGTGCTTAATCAGCTGCTTTGCTCTAAGCTCTGCAGGGCCATCATGGTTGCTCAGTCATCTTTCTCTTATTCCTGTGGAGAAATTTTTATTCTTCCTCAAGGTCCCTACACAATCCCTCTCTCAGTGTTTACAACTGAATTCCTTTCTGCACGCAAAAATTCTGAAGCCACTGGGGGTTAAATTCCACATGCTTCACTCACATGTCTTCCATTCTCTCTTGTAACTGTAGTCTCTCTTTTCAAATGCTAAAATGTGCCCCTGTGTCCCCTTCCTCATGTACGCCTAAGTCCTCCTTCCTCAGGATGCATTGATCAGCCCCTTCCTGGTATCTTCACCCTTTCTCCCCTTACCGGTTCCTGTCTCCACATGAAAATATAGCCAAGGTTTCCCCATTCTATAGAAACCTGCTCTAAGCTTTCCCTTAAGTTGTATGTTACATTGATATTCTCCATTCATACTTCTACACTTACTGCATTTATTTCCCTCCCTTGCATTCATTTCTTAAATGGTTCTGCTTGGAGTTTGTTCTAATCATCCTGCTCAAGTCTCTCTTAACTATTCCAGGGATTGTCCGGTTGTTGAATCTCATAGTCTTGTACTGCATTTCCTTTTAAAATTCCCTGTAGTTTTTGAAATTACTGGCTACCCCTTTCCTCCAATAGTTTACATCACCATTCTCCCTGGTCTTTCCTGGTAGTCTGCTTGCCTTCTAAATCTATTTAACCTACTGCTCTGGTTTCTTCTCATTGTTAAATGTAGGCATTTCCCAAGGTTACCATCCTGACCCTTTTTTTCCTTCTGCACATGAGTCAGGCTAGTGTAAAGTGGGCTTGGGAATAGATGAACCTGGCCATTTATTTAGCAGTATGTCATTAGTTGTTACTTAATCTCTCTGACTTATCTTCACTTGTCTGTAAAATGGGGTGAAAAATAATTGCTCCCATTTATTTTACACTTACCATGTATAAAAACTGTGATAAACATTTTACATTCACTAAGTGTATATTGCTCTCATCACAGCTCATTTTACAGATAAGAACACAGAAACACAGAGAAGCTAAATAATTTGCCCCAAAGGACACGGATAGTAAGTAGTCAAGGCAGGATTTGAATATAGAGAGTTCCAGCTCAGGTATTAATTTCTACATTATTCTCCTCAATAGTGATGTTCTTCACTCATAGAACTCACATGTAAGTAAATAAAATAATGCATGTAAAACTCTTAGCATAGTTACTGCTAAATTAAATGCCTAGCTAATGTTAAAGAAAAACCTCTTAATATTCTTCTTATTGTTAAGAATTTTTCCTTGGGTATATAGCAGCTGAGCACCCAAATATATATCTCTAACCTATATTTGTCTCCAGAAATACCAAACTGTATTATGTCTTTACCCAGTTGCAAACCTGTATATAAAATCAGCATATAGAAAATGGAACAGATCATATTGCTTTTCTTCTCTTCAGCTTATGATCCTTATCTCAGTGAATGATACTCCCCTATTTCTAGGCCCTTGAGCATAAACCTTGGAGTCATCATTGTATGTTCACTTTGTATGTCAATGTCAACATTCAGCATGCAGACAGTTCCTGCTTACCATAATTCAAGACTATTTTTTAATATTTCCATTTTCTACTAGTTTTGATTTCTATAATAAAAGGTTAAGCATACTACCTAAATTGTTATCATATCTTCCTAAAGTGTCCTTGCCTTTCTTTTTTTTTTAATGTTTTTATTTTTGAGAGAGAGAGAGAGAGAGAGAGAGGCCAGAGTGTGAGCAGGAGAGGGTCAGAGAGAGAGGGGGGTCCCAGAATCCAAAGCAACCTTGCCTTACTACAGTATGTTGTACTTGACAACCAGAGTTATGTTTTCAAATCTTTGGGTAGTAAACATTTAATTTTTTTTAAAAAAATTAATATTTATTTATTTTTGAAAGAGGAGAGAGAGAGAGAGAGAGAGAGAGAGAGAGAGAGAGAGAGAGAGAGAGAGAAAATGAATGGGCAAGGGATGGGCAGAGAGAGGGAGACCCAGAATCCCCAGGCTCTGAGCCGTCAGCACAGAGACTGACATGGGGCTCAAACTCACAAACCACGAGATCATAACCTGAGCTGAAGTTGGATACTTAACCAACTGAGCCACCCAGGTGTCCCAAGTGTAGTAAACATTTAAAAAACTTACAGGTTTTTTTGTTGTTGTTGTTGTTTAAACCAAACCCTAAGTGAAAGCTGAATATGTAATGAGATATGGAGCAGAGCTATTCCAATTCAGTTAGAGACATGGAATTTGGAAGCAAGTTCTCCCTTATTTTCTTCTGCTCTTGTCTTCTCTGGATGGCTCCTGAGTGGTCCCTGAGTGGCATAACCTGAGAGAATGGCTGGAAAAGTTTTGTTTTAAAACAGACTCAACCATAAATTTAATAATGCATGAGTCCTTTGCTAACATGGCATTCTTTCAATACCCTTCACAGTTTTGCCTGAAGTATATTGTCAGTCTTATCCACTGCCAGTTACACCTCATATGCACATTTGCTATTTAACATTCTTTAATCATCCAATTTCTGCTCACATCTCCATTCCTTTGCTTTTTGGTCTGGACTTTCTGAAATTCTCTCTTCTTTCTCTGTCTCATTTGATGTAATTTATTCTTAGAGACTTGGCTTAAATGTCACCTCCTTTATATAATCTTTATAGAATATCACAGTTAAATTTTAACTCTCCTTTGCACTCTATAATTTGGGGATTGGCTTATACTAAAGATTGAATTGCTATCTTATTTTGAGTTATTTGTGTATATATCTATTTCTTCCTCTTCCATATCAATATATCCTGAAGCTCCTGTGGTTCAGCGAGTATATTGCTTTCTCTTCTCTTCTCTTCTCTTCTCTTCTCTTCTCTTCTCTTCTCTTCTCTTCTCTTCTCTTCTCTTCTTTCTTCTTTTCTTTTTGTTATGCCTTCAACACTTACCTAACATCCAAGGACTTGGGCTATAGTTGTTTACTGAGCATCCTTCCATGCTCAACATAATCATTCATAGGAGGCACCCGGGTGTCTCAGTTGGTTGAGCATCTGACTTTGATTTCAACTCAGGTGATGATCTCACAATTCATGGGATCCAGCCTGTGTCAGACTCTGTGCTGACAGCTCAAAGCCTGCTTGGGATCTCTATCTCCCTCTCTCTCTCTCCCCCTCCCCTGCTCATGCTTTCTCTCTTGCAAAATAAATAAGCCTTAAGAGAGAGAGAGAGAGAGAGAGAGAGAGAGAGAGAGAGAGAGAGAGAGAAGACTTGAATCATCCATTTCCTTTATGTAGTTTTCCCTGACCACACAGAAGGATTTATCCCTTCTGCAAATACCTACAGCTCCATTGTCTCTGCTGTATCTTTTTAATCTACTTCTAATGCCTTTTTGGGGGGGGGGGTTTACATATATGTGCATTATTTTCCCCAACTGGAATCTAAGTCCTTTTCAATAAAGACCATAGGGGTACCTGAGTGGCTCAGTCAATTAAACGTGTGTCTAACTCTTGATCAGGTCATGATCTCACAGTTTGTGAGTTGAAGGCCTACATTGGGCTCTATGCTGATATTGCAGAGCCTGCTTGGGATTCTCCCTCTCCCTCTCTCTCTCTTCCTCTTCTCTGCTTGTGTATGTGTTCTCTCCCTCCTCTCTCTCTCACTCAAATAAGTAAATACTAAAAAATTTTAAATAAAGACAATAAATTTATATTCTTTTGTATCTTTCATTGAACACAGTTTACAGTTAGAACCTATGACTTCCCCTCTTTTGCTATTATGTTCCCTTTTCTCAAATGAGGTCTTCGCATGGTGACAAACTTATATTTAAGTGGGTGAATCTCCGATCCCACATGACTTCCTGCTACTAAAAAATCCATCAGGAATTTATCAAATTTAACACCCAAAAAACAAATAATCTGGTTAAGAAATGGGCAGAAGACATGAATAAACATTTTTCCAAAGAAGACATCCAGATGACCAACAGGCACATGAAAAGAAGTTCAACATC
This sequence comes from Suricata suricatta, assembly GCF_006229205.1. NCBI lineage: Eukaryota > Metazoa > Chordata > Mammalia > Carnivora > Herpestidae > Suricata > Suricata suricatta. The sequence continues at coordinate 152,808,682 of NC_043703.1, forward strand.
ACTCATCATCAGGGATATGCAAATCCAAACCATGATGAAATACTATCTCACACCTGTTAGAATGGCTAAAATTAACAACACAGGGAACAACAGATGTTGCCAAGGATGTGGGGAAAGGGGGATTCTCTTGCCCTTTTGGTAAGAATGCAAACTGGTACAGTCACTAAGGAAGCAGAGTGGAGGTTCCTCAAAAGTGACCCAGCAATTGCACTACTAGGTATGTACCTAAAGGCTACAAAAATACTGACTCAAATGGGCACATGCACCCCAATATTTATAGCAGCATTATCAACAGTAGACAAATTATAGAAAGAGCTCAAATGTCCATTAACTTATGCATGGATAAAGAATATGTTTGTGTGTGTGTGTGTGTGTGTGTGTATACTTATAGATATAATGGAATATTGCTCAGCCATCAAAAAGAAAGAAATATTGTCATTTGCAACCATGTGGGGGGACCTAGAGTATATTATTTTAAATGAAATAAGTTAGTCAGAGAAAGACAAATACCATATGATATCACTGACATGTAGAATTTAAGAGACAAAACAGATGAACATAGGGGAAGGGGACAAAGAGAGAGAACCAAACCATAAGAAGCTTTTAACTAGAGAGAACAAATTGAAGGTTGATGGAGGGAAGTAGGTGGGGGAAATGGACTAAATGGGTGTTGGGAATTAAGGAGGGCACTTATGTTGAGCACTGAGTGTTGTCTGTAAGTGGTGAATCACTAAATTCTGCTACTGAAACTAGTATTACACTATATGTTAACTAGCTAGAATTTAGATAAAAGTTTGAAAAAAAATTTCTCTCCATTAAGAAAAATATTATTAAAGATTAACATATTGTTCCCTCCTCCAACACCTCTCCTCCTCCACTTCAAGGAGGAATCTTGTGTGTCTGGCCATTGGAGTTCCAAATAATAAATTCAGCACTATCACAAGAGGACAGCTCAAAGCAGGATTCTGACTGTTCCCTAAATGCAGTACTGGGTTGTAGGTCTCTCTAAAGAATATGTTCGCAATTCTCAAATGTTGCCTTAGAGGGTATCCCAGATTATATGCCATAGATACTCTGCTAAACGATTTTCACAAATACATTTTCTAAGCATTATGCTAAACAAAGATAAAACTATTATGATACTGTGGTACATCTTAGACTAACTAACATTAGACCAATGCACACTGAATATATCAATGGGGAAAATATGCAACATTTTCTAAAAGTATTTGACCATGGAAAGCTCTTCTTCAGAACTTTTCTCATGTACTGGAATCAAGAAGGATGCTTTTTGGGAAGCGCTGTAGCAATAATTCAGTCCTGTACTATGTCACTGATTTTAGCAGCTGGATGAGCTCATTTATTTTTTCTCTGTGTGTGTGTGTGCACGTGCATGTGTGCATGAGGGGGTGGAGGTCCAGAAAAAAACATAGTTCACTTTTTAAAGATCATTAGGCTATCTAGCAGCATAATTATGCTTAGAGCACCTGCATTATTATGTTGTTCACTTCACTTTGTTACCTGTACCCCTCAATAGGTTCCCACTGCCTGATTCCGTATCTGGTTCTTCTGCTTCCCTGAGGCAGACTCAGTGAGGTTCTCTCTTTGCTCATGGTAGAGGCATGTTAAATTTTTATCGTTCTTTTGTTTGGGATTAATGGGTTATTTCTCCTTGACATTACAAGTACATCAAAATATGCTTCTTTTCATACTGCAAAAGTACACCTACACAAGTAAATTCCTTGAATGGCATAAGACCCCGAAGCAAACTAAACTTCAGTAGCAGAGTTAGGTTATGTATTTATTACAGAATGATTGTTTTATATCC
>NC_043703.1:152810609-152849709 GCF_006229205.1 Suricata suricatta
ACACATTCCAAAAAAAAAAAAAAAAAAAAAAAAAAGGAGGTGAAGCTAATTTAATTGGGTACATCCTTATGTACTTTGGAAAGCATTTTTTAGCTACCACAGTGATTTCACTGTAAAGGCAATGTGGATGTTGGATTAAATATTATTTCTTGTCCCTTTTGAACTCAGTGTGTCCAGGTACATTGAATAGATGGGTTTCCAATTTCTATGAAATGAACCCATGGGACAGGCTTTCCAATTTGAGGAAGACATAAAATATTTTCCACCTACTCTGATTGTGACTGGTGGGTGAGTCATAGCTCATTGCCTCCCATGTGGGACAAAATAGGCCACCCAGATTGGCCTCAGGTCTCTGTTGCAGGCTTTGGAGCCCTATTTGATAGTCGTTGGGTGTCCATTAATAAAAGTGATATATAATTTCCACTTTGTCCCTAGTGCCTTTTATCTACTGATTAAATGCTAGAGGTCAAGAGGATGATTAATTGCTACTTGGACCACCAAAAGTACTATATTTATAGACAGTTTAGGATCTGAGTGAATGTTGAGAGAGGATTGACTGACACAGATTTTATGGGACTTCAAACATCTATTTGGGGGGTGTTCCTTTTAGAAAAAAAGACAAAATGAGATATAAAAGTAAATATTAATTTAGACTGAAAAATATACATATGAGAATTTTCAGCACATGAAAACTTTTTAAAGTAAAAAACTATCATAGTTTTTATTAACTACTTTTCTTACGTCTATAATATTTTTTCTGTGTTTATTTGATTAAGCTGTTTTGGTTATATTTTTGTATGATGATATTTTATAATATTATCTATAGAGAAAATAGAGTATTCAGCTTTTTGTCTATCCTGGTTAACTGAATTAAAAAACATTGATCAATATAATTTTATTAATGGTATTTACATTTTGGGGGTCATTAAATGTAGGAAAATCCCTATCATCTTTCATATTAAGTTATAGGATTTGGAAGAATTTTCAGCTCTGTTCCTTTTAAACTTTGTCTCTTTTCTATTACCCACTTAATTCTAGCACTAGGTACTATAGGACCTATTCCTATCAGCCTTCAGCCTCTGCCCTGTACCTTCATGTCAAGATATGAGGTCATTTGCCACAGTTGGTGGCAGTAGTGTCCCTGGAAGACATCCCTATACAAATGACTATCAAAGACTAAACTAAGCATGGAAGTAGTTGTGAGCCACATCAGTGTATTTCTTTAAAACCAAACTGAATATATCTCAAGTTCAGTTTTCCTTTTAGCTAGGTCCTCCGTACCTTTCGGTTAGCTACTCTGTGCCTGACAAGATAAAGTGGAAAGTCAATGGTCTTAACTGTCTGCTGCTAAAATACATTTATCTTGCAAATTTCATAAAATTGCATCTGATTGAAATATACTACTTGCCTCTTCTAGAACCTCAAGGGGACTTCACCAGTGAGAGGCCTGCAAGATTAAACTTCATACTAAATCTGCTTCCGAGCAGAAAGTCTTGTCATTGCAGAAACCAAAAAACCTATGAGGGCATTATATTTGTAACTCGAGAAATGAGTCAGGTTTTTAACTGAAGAAGAGCTTTGGTACCTATTTTTAAAACAGAAATGCTCTCTAATGATTTCCTCCTATGGAAAGACAATTTAAGATGGGAATTGTTTCCTGGAGCTTTAAATGCATAGAATAATGACAATTACTTTGATCATTTGCATATGTGCCAGCACTTACCATATATGATCGTGAATCTCAGAAGAGCCCTGTGAAACTGGGAGAACAAAGACTCGTGGCAGAAGTTTTCCCAGGTGTCATCTTTGCTCTCTAAAGTCTCCTGTAGGAAAGAGAAATTCACAGCATGAGGCTCATGCTTTTACACAGACTTAGTTCATTTGAATTTCAAAGTTATCCAAAAGCTAGATAGATAAATCCATTTCTAGAGATTAAACCGTGATTCAGAATAAAGCAAACTCACAGATGTGTTAAAATTTTAACAGGTATTAGAGTTGAGATACAGTTCTGTTTTTCTTTGAATGTAAACCATACTAGATGTCATGGGTTTGTAGTGTGTGATTAATATTGCATGTTTGTGCTTTTCTGCATCTTTGCAGAAACGTGTAAGGAGAGTCAAAACCTACCACTAGCCTAACTCCCAGCTCCTGTCCTTAGATGAGCAGCCTCTTCAAGTATTTCAGAGTGTAGTTTCATCTCTTTAAAATCCTGCTCAATGCCTTCACATGATTTTCAATTTAAATTTGGTGTATTTTTGCCTCCGTATGTCTAAATAAAATATGCATTTCAACTATATGAACTGCCTTCTGCTTAACCCAGTGACTTTGTTCATCACACAAAAGAATCATAGGATAAGGAAGCCAATATCTGCTTCTCTCGTCATGAGGTGAGTGAAAATATACTGATGTCTCAGTTTTCCTGCCAGGCCTTTCGGAAATGGATAATTCCTCGAACATGTTTAAAAATGAGTAAAAACTATGCACCCTGAAGAAGCCAGACTTTTTAATGGTTAGGCGGTTTTGATGATAAACTGTGGAGTCATTGCCTGTTACCTTACTTTAACAAACTACAGACTTGGAATCATAATGGTCTCCTAGCCAGAAGGATCATTACAAATCTCGGGTGTTACACTTCCCTGTCATATGCTCTGAGTTGGATGTGTTTTTATTGGGGGAAGAGAAAGGTTAGTAAGATGGTAACTAGATTTCTGCACTTTTCTGGTTATTTTTCTTATTCTCAGCTTAATGTTTTTCCTCATATATGCTCCAAAAGATTGTTGAAAACTGTGTTTGTCAAGTGAGTAAACTTGATGTCACAGGAAGCATTTACCTAACTAGGTTTTTGCTCTGAAGGTGGTGTCACCATTTCACAAAGAAATCAAGTGCATGGACTTCGTCATAGTTTGTGCCCCTGTTGAGGAGCCCTTTGCAGATTTGTGGCCATGTTTCAGATGATTAAGACTGCCAGATATTAAAGGCATTACTGACTGGTACTTGAGTAATGCTAGAACTATTTGTCTGAATGAGAAATATTCCTTGCATTCCTGGAGGATCTTTCTCTTTCATGACGAGGTTTTCTATGCACTGTTCCTTCTTCCAGGAATGCTCTTGATCTTCAAATGTATTGGAGCAAAGCCCATTCTTCCACTAGGACTAAGCTTCAGTATCACTGCCCCCTTTACAGCCTTGTCTGACACTGGCTTCTCCCAGGAATGGTTTCTCTTTTAGGACATAAAACTTGTCTATTTAAAAAAGTACCATCAGTATACCTTCCTTTTTCGCTGAAGAGTGAGATCTATGAGGGAAGAAGCCGTATTTTATTCATTTTCACATCTCTGCCTGTTGGCAAAATGCCTATCATAGACAGTCCCTCAATCTAAACCCATTAATTGAACCATTCATTTATGCAACAAACGTGACTTAAGAAATGTCATTGGAAGCAAATAAACTTCATTGACAACTCCCTCAAAGAGATAGTGTATTGGATTTAGGGTCTATCGTTACTCATTAAGCAAGCTGAGATCTGCCTTAATCAAAGGTCTCCTTTGGCTGCTTAGCTTAAAATCTGCTGCTTTCTACCCACACAGCTGCCAGTGCCCATGGCAACTGAAATGCATGAATACAAGTTCTGAAATATAATCTTTCTAGAAAGTCAGGGCTCCTACTAAAGCTGTAGCTGATATCCACACCCTTCCTACACAGGTGTTATCACAAGCCTGCATGGATGACTATTTCAGCTAGGCAGTAGTGACTTCTTATGACGAAGTATCTCCAAAACAGTTTCCTCTTAGAGTATAGTGAGATGTTGATCCAGTGTGGGGCAAACACAGGATCGCATCAGTTCAGGAGAGGGTTACCCACCATGAAGGTGCAGCCTGTAACATTTTATTCCTGTGTCAGGCAGCATCACAGTTTTCCTGCCCTATACTAACAGAGGCAGCATCTCTGTCCATGCTTTCTGTGGATGTCTGGAGACAGGAACGTGTATGTCCTATGCTATTTGGTAACGAAATTCTGTGTGGGAATGGCTCCTCGGTGGGGCTGCTGACACAAGAGATGGAAAATGCCACTGGAGATGGAAAATCAGTGAATGGACACAATTAGGAATATTTTATTAGATCTTTAGGTCTAAAACATTGGGCAGGTGAGTTTCAACTCACCCTTAACCTCAGGATTTCCTTTTTAATGGGAACTAGGAACTAGAGAGAATTGTATAGATTTGTGATATTTATTCCATTGTCATGATGGTTAATATGTAAACATCTTGTTCTCCAGAGAGGTTAGGGGTAAAATCCTTGCAATGTGAAGAGAATTTAAGGTGCAGTGAGGAAGTGGTGAGCTGAGGAGAATGTTAGTATCCTTCAGCCTCTTGCAGTGGGAGAGTAAACCAGGCTAAGTGGGTGGTGGAAGCTGTAAAGATGTAGTTTGCTGAGTTCATGAGGCCTTAAACCTTTACTTTTGTATCATGGAGGGGAAGACCATGGGTCCTAGGAAAGGAATTAGGGTGGCCCGGGAGGCCAGGGGTGCCTAAAAGACTCAGAGCAGTGGCATAAATCATCCTACTAACTGGAGGAAAACTGGCTCAATGCTTTGACAGCTCATCAGCTGAACCAGTGCATACTGAGTATGCGCCTATATTGATGTGCTACAAAGTAGCACTGCTGGGTGGCTTAGAATGACAGAAATTCATCATGTTGCCATTCTAGAGGCCAGAAGTTCAAATTAAGGTGTCATCAAGGCGGCTCTCCCTCTGACATACGAGGAAAGAGATCTGTTCCAGGCCCCTCCCCCAGCTTCTGGTGGCTCGTTGGCTTGTGGTAGCATCACTGCCGTCTCGGGTGGTGCTCTCCCTGTGTATGTGTGTGTTTGTCTATGTGGTGTTTTTCTTATAGGAATAGCAATCTTCCTGTTTCAGGGGTCTACCTTACTTCAGTGTAACCTCATCTTCTCAAAGCAACGACTCTATTTCAAAATAAGTTCCCGTTCTGAGATACTGGGGGTTAGGGCTTCGACCCATGAATTTAGAGGGGACATAATTCAGCCCTACCCATGAAATGTTTTGAGCATATTGCCTGGCATACATACTCAGGAGTTTCTCTACAGTAGATACACTTAAGCATGAATGGCTGGGTCAGTCACAAAGAATACAAAAAGACCTTGGGAGTTGGTTTGAAGCTTAAATGCAGTGATGGGAACAAACTGTCAGGAGGTCTGTGTGTTCATTTCCTGACACTGAGCAGCTGCCATGTAAGTGGGTGCTGGAGTAGCGCCTGGTCTTTGCTGAAAAAGTCCACTGGAGAAAAGGATGAGAAAGGCCACATCTTAAGAGGAATCCCCATAATATGTTGAGTGCTAGATAATTTACAAGGTAACATTTGGCATCTGACCGGTCACCAGAGAGTGTTTGTGTTTTTAGCAAGAGTTTATCGAGGGTGGTTCTCCTTCAGAAAACAGAGTCAAGCTTTGTGCTTTTCTTCCTTTTTACCCCCTTACTTTGGATGTCTTTCTTGATGGCTTTCTATTCTGAGGTGTCTCCAATTATCTCAGTGGATTTCAGAAAATTATTTTTAAAAACGCAAAACACATCAATTTTTAAGGGAAGGAAAGAGCAGAACAAATGCTTACTCAGTGACTTCTTAAGCAGGGTGTTGCCTAGACTATCCTCACATCATCCCTTAAGAGAAGATGGTTTTAGGAGCATCTGCGTGGCTCACTTAGTTAAGCGTCCAACTTCGGCTCAGGTCATGATCTCATGGTTCGTAGGTTCAAGCCCCATGTTGGGCTCTGTGCTGACAGCTAGCTCAGAACCTGAGCCTGCTTCAGACTCTGTGTCTCTGTCTCTCTCTGCTCCTCCCCTGCTCATGCTCTCTCTTACTCTTACTCTCAAAAATAAATAAACATAAAAATACTTTTTGAAAAAGAGAAGATGGTTTTATCCCCCTAATTTCTGAAAAGGAGGATAAACTAAACCTATGGAGATAAAATAATTTTCCTGAAAACAAAGAGTAACTGAGATTTTAATTGTATTATTTCCCACCCAAACTGAACAATTACATCATATTGACTCCTTAATATGTTTATATTTGACAGACTCCTTGGTTGGTTAGGTGGAAGGTAATAGTAGTTTTATGATTAATACACATGCTAACATATCATAGGAAGAAAATGTATAAAAGAGAGTCAAGTCTATATTAAGGGTCTACTGTGCAATATGTGTTGTAATCTGTCATTGCTTTGGGTGTCCCTGAACACCTGTTCTTCACTGTTGTTGATCCAATATCATGAAGAGGAAACTAGAGTTACAGAGACACACTGACTTGCTCAGGATCATGTTACAAAATATAGTAGAGATGTGACTTGAACCACAACCCTTTCATATGAAATTCCATACTTGTTCCTTTGTTTTCATTTCCTCCTGTTCATAATTTATTAGAACATACATGTGATGAAACTAGCACTATTCATTATTTTGATACACTACATAGAGTAAATGCAAAATAAATCTCTGTTTCGGGGTTGAATGAAAACAGTTTGCCTGTTTTGCTAGGAGACCAGTTTCAGATTAGAATGGAGGAGTCCAGAAAACAATATCTTAGCTGTGGTTTGTAGTTTATGGTAACATTAAATTTATGCTACCCATAATCAATTGCGTATCCTATTTCAGAAAAATATCCCCAGATCTCCAAAGTCAGATCCTCTGCTTTCAAGGTTGAAAGCATATTATTTTATAGCAATTTTCCCTGTTTCATCATAGAAGGATGCCTTTATCACACAGTGTAGACATGAGGGACCACAGAGTGAATGTAGAGGAGAGTCAGTCTGGGGAGATTTGACTTATTGCTTTTACCTGGGTAGTAAGTGAATTCTGTTCTTTTTGAGTATTGTGTTTCATGGTCTCTGCTCACCTATAAGAACTTTACTGTAACATGGGGCACCTGGGTGTCTCAGTTGGTTAAGCACCAACTTCAGCTCAGGTCATGATTTCATGGTTTGTGAGTTTGAACCCCACATCAGGCTCTTTGCTGACAGCTCAGAGCCTGGAGTCTGCTTCAGATTCTGTGTCTCCCTCTCTCTCTGCCCCTTCCCCACTCACACTCTTTCTCAAAAATAAATGAATATTAAAAGTTAAAAAAAAAAAACTAAAAAGAAAGGAACTTTACTGTAACTTTGTATGAGAGCCTTACTATGATCAACCTACAGATTTTAACTCCTTCTTTACTTGCCATACCCCAGCTTAATTTAGCTTTGCTCAATGTCTTCTTAAGAAAGCAAAAGTGGTCTCTGGATTGGGGTAGGTGAGAGGAAGGAAGCTCCTAGGGGGGGTTAGAGTGCCTGCTCCTTTATTCCTAATTTATAGTAAAGTGGTATCTCAGGCACTTAACTTTCCCTTTTACTTTTTCCCCCCTAACTTCTATTTTAAAGAGGAAATCCATACAATAATAAATTATCTAGTGAAAAGTAGATATTCTTTATTATTCATTTTCCTCAGACTTTGGTTCTGTCTTGCCAAATAAAAACTGTTAGTAGTTTTTGGTAACCAGTTACCAGGGATTATTTCATAGAGGTTAAGGAAGGGTCTTATGAGTGTCTTCCCAGGGCTAAGTTCTAAAGAATGAGCCAATTTCCCCCAGGCAGACAAGAGAGGGGACCATATTATAGGCTGGAAATAGTATGTGCAAAAATATTGAAATGTGAAATCGTATAGTTACTTATCAGCAGATCTAATGCTTCCATATCCCTTCCTTGAGGTTCATCCTTTCCCATCCTCTCTAGAATAATTTTACCTGTTCTCAAACTTCATGTAAATGGAATCATTCAGTTACATGTATTCTTTTGTTTGTCAGAGAGTTCACTCAACATTTTGTCTGTGAGATTTCTTTGTGTTGTTGTGTAGGAGTGTTCATGTATCTCAATGTAATGTCATAGCCTAGTGTATGACTGCACAAAATTGTATTCATTCATGTTCTTAGTATTGGGCATTTCCTCCTCTACTAGAGTATTCATCCCCTTGCCCTATATTAATGAGTTCACATTTGTTTCTCTCATGGGTCTTACATAATTCCCAAGCAGCCACTTCTTGCCAGAAGTGAATAAGATGGGAGTTGGATACTGGGAACCTGGGTGGCAGCACCTCAGTGCTATTGCTCATTCCTTTGGCCTCGATGCCTGTGATGGTACAGAAAATGCAGTTTAAGCTCATGTTCCCACTGTTAACACCTACCTACCTATTCATATTGCCAGTAACCAAATAATTTCATACAGTAAGTAAACATATAAGTTTAGTGACTTTAAGAATTTCATTCCAGAGATCCAGGTAACTTATAGTTCTGCCAAAATTATGGATAAAAGGTTGACTTCTACATGATTCTGCTAAAATCCTCAGGGCAGTGGTATTGCTTGTACCCACTTGCACCAGCACTTGTGCCTGTCTTCTCCCAGGGGAAATAGATTCTTGAAGTCTGTGTGAACTATATAGTTATTGGGAACAACATCTTTTCAGTCTCAGTGAAGGCCTTCATTAGAGATCAGGAATTATTATATAAGATCAATGTTCAAATAACCTTCCTACAACTTGACTTAAAAGTACCAAATACTTCTACAAAGGATTTGTGGTGAGAATTGTTAATAAGGAAATCACAGCTGGGAGGGTTGGGTTCTGCCCCTCAGGCCTTCTGATGGTGGTGATGGAGGCTGCCATCCAATGACCCATCACTGAAAAAGCTGAGTCTGCAGAGACCTCTGCTCAAAGCATTTCCTGAGTTGTACCCTCCTGTAAAATCCAGAAGTCTTTTCATAGATCTGTTTATTCTCTGAAATGTTTTCCAGCCCCCTGGACAAGTCAGACTCCTTCCTCACTTTCTGTAACTGCAGATGAGCGAATAAAAGCAACCGCAGCTAGCTTTCCAGCATGATAAAATATCTGGAGACACAAACGCCAAGGCGTTTATGCAAATGAAACCACCAAATATTGAAGTACAAAGTGAGCTGATGTGTTATAAGAACTCAAAAGGTCATCTACATGGTTTAAGAATAGATCATGGAATTTAAATTGGGTATCTGTGGAATTCAATTAAATCTGGCAAATATTGACTCAGTGGCTAGTCCCACTGGGCAAGGAGGCGGTATGGGACTGGCAAGGTAGGATGAGAGGGGAATGAGATAAGCCTTACCTTCAGGAGACTCTCAGACTAGGGCCAGAGGATGAGAGGAGACAAGGATGATGGTGATAAAATGTGGGTGCAGAGAGCCATAATGATGGAGTGCCCAGGTTGTGGTGTCAGGCTGCTGCCTGGCTCTGAAGCCAGCCTCCAGCACTTGGAACGGAGTGAGCCTGGGCAGAGTGCATCTCTAAGCACTAAGTGTCATCTTTGGTAAACTTGGGTTTCATGACCTTATCTACTTCATAATGTTATTTTGAAAATTAAATCTAATAACCTGTCTACAGCACTTAGTCCAGCACTCGCTGTGTAGCCCTTAACAGGCAATAGTAGCTATGAAATGTTAGGAGAAAGTACAGGCAAATAGGAGAGCTGTACCCCATTGGAGAGTTTAGAAAATACATGAAAAAATAAGTAATATTTGGAAAAGAGGGGCAGGATATCAACTGATGGAAACTGGAGAGAGAAGCACTTGGCTGTGTTTACAGCAGTTGTGTGTTAGGATACATAGTCCCTGATGTAGGTGTCCATGACCATCACATTCATCAACATCTCCCAACACCTGAAAGTTACCTATTTGGATGAAAATTCATGAGTGATTGGATGAGGGACACCATGAGCTGGGGATGCAGAAGGCAGAAGGTACCAAGGACAGGTGTTTCCATCAGTGAACCCCTCACAGGTGAGCCTGGAGTCCTGGGAGGTTGGTGGGTCCAGATCATGCAGAGGGTTGAGTACAGGGCAAAGAATCATGTCCACAGGCAGTGAAATCATTGTGCTCATATTTTTGTTCCTTTTAATTTTGAGGGAAATAAAAATAAAAGCCAAGCTGTACTGCAGAGTCAGCTAAAATATTATGAACTTATCTTTCATTTTCCTGCCATCAGTTATGTGCAAATTAGATACTCTCTTCCGCTTACAAATTGCTTAAATCTAAGTTTGTGCTGCTAATGATACCAATGGCTTTTTAACTTGCTCTTGGAGCTAACTAGGAAGCTGATAGATTCTGTGAGCGTTATTTTCTACAGCAGGCAAAGTCTGCAGCAACCAAGCCTAAAATGATTCTTAGACTAAAATACCGTATGGCTTTACTGGTCCCAGATACTAAAATATCAGGATTCTTTATAAGTCCTGGTTCTCTCTCTTCAAACATGTCATGAGCTTCTTGTGAGTTTGGACAGTTCAAGAAAATATCATGGCCATTTCCCAGTCTTTGTTTTGTCAGCCTTCAGCTTGTCACATTTAAGAAGGCTTTTATAAGCACTTTCCAAATATAGCATATCTTTCAGTTCTCAGGACAACTTTGTTCAGCGGGGTTGATCATCATGACATAGGAGGATCTGGGGCTCACTCATGTCATCTGATGCCCTGGCCCAAGCTCTGGAACCCCAAGCCCAGGGCCTCTATGGAGTGTCAGTGTTTTCTTCTGAACCCTCCAGGATACTTCCTGCAGTTACTGCATACACACACCATGCTTTATCTCCAAGCCACAAACTGGTTTTTTGCTTGTAGAGTGCCTCCTGAATGGCTGCTTTCTAGAACTATTCTTATCTTGATTTCTTTTAATCTTTAAATCCAGTTGTCATTCTTTATTCAGAAAAACAACAGAGAAAATCATATAGTAATAAATTTGGCTTTCTTTTAGAAGGTCTCTTGATCTAATCATAGTAGCTGGCCTATACAAACATCTGAGTAAGATTCTATTGTAGACTTCAAAAGACATTTGTCTATATTTTTGTGGGGGAGGATTAGGATTAGGAGAAATAAGGTGGCTGATACCCCATTAACAAGTATGTTCCTACCTGAAGCCGAAAGAGGGGCAGTGAGTAGACAAAAGTGCATGGGCTTGGGAGTCAAACACACCGGGGAGAACAAGTTCAGCTACTTTCAAGCTGTTAAAACTTGACCGTGACCTTGACTTCCTTTGTAAAGTGGTTTAGTAACAGTTATATGATATTTGTTCACTTCAATCATTGATGAATCAAAGATTTTCATTGGATACCTCTTTTGAGGCAGGGATGATGCTAGTTGCTAGGCATAGAGCCATAGATAAAAATAAAGCAGATATGATCATTATCTTAATGGACTTTGAATCTAGTGTCTAATATCTTCTTAGTCTAAAACCTTCTTAGGACGATATTATACAGCTAAATAGACAACCCTATAAGTAAATTTGTGATAAATACTATTGAGAAATAATACAAGATGTTTGGGGAGGGTGCTAGTACAGTTGATCGGGGTCAAGAAACCCTAAAATTGAGACAAACATGATAAATAGGATGAGTTACCTTATAGGATTATTGTGAGGATCATAAGTTATGCTCATTTAAGTGCCTAACATAGCCTAGCATCATAATCAGCAATTGTTTCAAGGAGAACAATAATATTGGGCTAGGTGACCACCTACTTCAGATATTTTGAGACACTCCATGGAGAACTTCCCCACCATTCTTCCTTTTCTGAGCTCTAAGTCCTTTGTAGAGTCCAAAGCCCTGTTTTCTAGGCTGGCAACTCCTTGGGGATTTATTCTAAGTTACTTTAAGTTCATGCCATGTTGTTACTGACTGATGTCAAATCAGCCTGGAGAGTTACCCATAGGAATGAGTTATTCCAGTCCACGCTAAGTTACTAATAATTGGTAAAACATTCCATCCCAAGAGCAGCTTTTATTAAAGAGAAGATGACACAAGAGTGATCAGTGAGAATGGGAGATGGTCTGTGTATTGTGAGGGTGTTGGGGAGGGAATGTCAGAGAGGCTGGGAGCTTTTTTACTGAAGTTAATAGAAAAAGACCAGATGTTTGAAAACACACTAGCTTTCTGAGGAATTCTATCTAGTAAACCTGTAAGATACCTATTTTCTAATGGCAAAAGTGTTCCTTGCCATAGTCACAATCCATAAAATCTTTTAATTAATAATAGTAATGTTGACAGTCCCTCGTGCTCCCTTGGGGATTCTGACAGTGTTCTCCCAAGGCCATGATCTCCTCTCATTGAATCTCCAGGTCTGGACATGGCTGACTCTGCCAACTGTTCAGTAGGAGATTGTTTCTATACTGCTGGCACCTTCTGGGGTCCTCTAAAGATTGAGGCAAAACTATGCCCATCTTTCCATCAGCCATCCAGGTGCTTTTGAGCACCTGTTAATTCTTGGTCCTAAATTCATAAAGAATGAATCAAAAATAGTTTTTACCCTCAAGGAGTTTAAAATCTAGTGTATTGATGAAGCAAAGTAGGAGGAGCTGTAAAGGCACAGATGGAGGAAAGATTAACTTGGCATAGGTGTATTGGTAAAGAATTTCATCTAGAGACACATATTTGGACAGGCCATGAAATGAGGTCTACCTACCCAAGATGGGCATGACTGGCATTCTAGGCAGGGACTTGCCCAGGCAGATGCAGTGCTGCATGAGAAAGCATAACACATTTGCTGGATGACATGGTCCATAGACCAAACATATTCAGGAATCTTTGGTTTAAATATATTCTATTTTGAGGCTTATTGACTGATGTGGGAGGGGCTGGGAGGTGTGGAAGAAAGGAAGGAGGTGAGGAAGAGGACAGAAAGTTGCTGAGCTGTAATTGTCTGGTACTGAATAGATAAGTGTGACACTGTACACTTTGAATGGAGGGGTTTCCAGTTTGCAGAAAAGATACTTGAGTTCTTGTTAACTTCATGCCCTTGACCAAGTTCTCAACCTCATCCCCCATGTCAGTATGGATGAGATGACCTGGCAGTATATTGGTATCACGGAGAATTCTTTCTCCATTCTCCTAATTTTAAAAAAGTAATATCTTTAGAAGTGTGAACTTCAGACTTTCCATTTTTTGCCATATGACCTTGAACAAATTTCTTAACCTCTCTGAGCCTCAGATTCTTATGTAACATAAGGAGATGGTTCCTCTCTTGTATTGCTGTTGCAAGAATCAGGTATAATTTATATAAACATGTGGGATGGTTTCTGATTTATAGGAGGCATTCAGTGAATGGATATTGTTGTTGCTATCTTATCATTATTTTCATTTTCAGTAGTAACTCTTTTAATATTTACTTTTTCTTTGCATTTCCTTCTTCTATACTAGAATGTAAAATCTGTGGAAAAAGGTGTTGGACCTTATTTTTCCCTAGACAGTTGGCTGGTTTTGATGCTTAGGAAATACTTGGTAATTGACTGATAGCCAATTATGTGGCAACTAACGATGTAGAGTTGAGAGAGTAAATTCCTGTCTGCTTCTCTGGTACTAATTGTATCTGTTTTGCATGTTATATAAAGTTTACTAGAATTTCACAAGATGGGAAAATATATAAAAGTCAGTCATAAAAGGGATAGGCAATTTCTGCACATTGCAGAAAGTCCTTAATGCTGAATAAGTTGTCAGGAAATGGAGAGTGGGCTACATATAAAAGGCGGATAAGATTGTGGGGAAATGCTTTGACTCATGCTGTTTCGTTGTTTCGTATGTTTATTTGTTTTGACCAAGGCCACTTCTCTTGGATTAGTGCTGTCTGGTACTGGGAAGCTTTTTTTTTTTTTTTTTTAACCAGAGATGATCAAAAGTTTGTGTGCATAGAAATCACAGGGGAAGGCTCAGATAGCAGGGTTCTAACCCCGGAGATACTGATTCAGAATTTCAATCCTGTTTCATGTCTACCGATATACTGAGGTTTTGCCCAGGTCACCACCCCAGCTTGGGCCTTGTCCTGCTCAGACGAGGACCGCATCAGCCAATACTGTCACCTCAAGATGTGGCCTTCTGAGCCAGCAGGTAATTGTCTATTGGGCTTGCAGGCAGAGCCATAGTTCAGGGATTTGCTAATTACCTTTCCCTATTGACTGATTATCCACATCCATTGTGTATATACTTGGACATGTTTGAAATCAATTTAAATCCCAGGTTCACAGCCACTTATCTGAGTGGCTGCATGTGGCATCTATCTATCTATCTATCTATCTATCTATCTATCTATCTATCATCTATCTATCTATCTATCTATCTATCTATCTATCTATCTATATATACCTGGCATATATATACACCATTACATGCACCATTAAGGGCTGCTGTTGCTAATAATCACAGCAGCAAAAGCATCTACTGTCTATTGATGCCACCGTATCCCAGGAGGCTTGGGAGGCTTTAACGTGTCCCTGGGGGGTGGATTAATCCCTTATTGTGATACAGAATCCTTGATTCAGAGAGATTAAGTATTACGCTCAAGGTCACAGTACTGGTAGAGCAGCAGAACTGTGTTCCAAACCCAAATCCATCTGGCTCCCAAACTCCTGCTCTTGCCTCTAAAATAAGAAAAGGCAAATTATATCTCTTCATTTTTTGTACTCCTGGGTCAGTATTAACTGAAGTATTTCAAATCCGTCTGCTCGAGAGAAGAACCAGTTTTACCTTTCTCAAGGTGGGAATTTAGATTGATTTTTCATTTATAATTGTAGATTCCTCTTGCTCTTTTAGTGCTGAGGTTTGATGTGAGATAAGGTGCATCAGTACTGAGCTATGCAGGGGGCAGGGCCATCTTCAGACAGGGCCAGGGCTAAAGGCCCCAAATGCAGACATTTGCCTACAAGAGATAAAATGCAACCTTTGGAAGTCCTCTTTTCCCTGCTAAGCATTAAACCAAAGGAATGCTATTTGCTAGACTTCTCCTGGAGACCTTAGGAACGAAACCGCATCACCAGCAGCTTCTCTGCAGAGGAAGCCCCACAGCCCAGCAAGAACCGGGTAGATCAGACTCTGCTCAGTCACAGAAACAACTTCTGCTGCATCACAGAGTCTGAGGGGCTGGAGAGAGGAAAACAGCAGCCCAGAGAGCATAAGCCAGGGCTCTGCTGGCCAAGGGGTGAAATGCAGCTGCCCGTACAGACACAGAGATGGCGTATGCACAGAAATGATGCAGAGAGAACATTTGCATTCTCTTGTAAGATGAGCTGAAAACAACCCTCCCTTAAAAAAAACAAGTTTCAGATGAGATCTTCCTGACTGTTGAGAATAAAATGATATTTGAGGAAATAGGACGTTTGTGTACACAAAGGAATGACCTCTGAGAGAAAGCACTCCCCTCCAGAAATCACTCAACAGGGGATGCTGAACAGAGTAAGATGTGAGGGTGTTGGGCACATTTGTAGCCAGACATCAGGGGTCCTGAAGGCCAGGCGTCTGGAAATACTCACCATTAGAGTCACTGCACAGGTCTCAAAGTTTTGGTCACTGGCCCCTACTGAACTACAAGTATGATACCTGGGAAGCTTTGTGGTTTAAAGGAAAGACGAATCAAATGAGAAAAAGTTCTTATTCCCTGAGCAGTCCAGGTGCTCTCTCGGGCTTGGTTTACTATCTCTAACATAAGGTAAATGGACTGTCTTAGTGCTTCTCAAATTCTGTGCAGAGGAATTACCTGGGATCTCATCCAATGCGGATTTCTGACCCAGGCGTTCTGGAGTGGGGCCCGAGACTCCGCGTTTGTAACTAGGTCTCAGATGCTGCTGTTCTCCTGTCTGTACTTCAAATAGTGTGGGGCCAGATTTTCTTTAAAACCTCTTGGCTTTGGTGCGCCCGGGTGGCTCAGTTGGTTAAGCGACCGACTTCGGCTCAGGTCATGATCTCACAGTTCATGGGTTTGAGTCCTGTGTCGGGCTCTGTGCTGACAGTTCAGAGACTGGAGCCTTTCTTCTGATTCTGTGTCTCCCTCTCTCTCTGACCCTTCCCTGCTCACACTCTCCCTCTGTCTCTGTCTCTATCTCTCAAAAATGAATATAACATTAAAAATTTTTTAAAAAACCTCTCAGCTTTGACATTGGGTTAAGAAAAGGAAACTAGATGCTTTGATGGATAGAAGTCTTAATCTAAGGAATTTGAATGCTATTAAAAGTCTATTCATTTATTCATTCTTTTGAATATTTATTGGGCCATGGTTATTTAGTGGTGCCCTTTCAGCAACAAAAAGGCTCCCAAGACCACAGCCTCATTGGAGTTTAGTGGAAGGAGAGGGGTGATAAACAAAAAGTGAATATAATTCAGACTCTGAGGGAGAATGTTAACTACAACATGACTTCTGAGAAGGCATGGATTTTGCTCTCATGTTCACCTACTCCCACTTCCTCAAAGAGCATCTGAAACAGAGTAAACACTTAATAGTTATTTTCTGAATGAGGGGAGAAGTCTATTCTACTCAGTGCTATTTTAAAACAATATGAGATAGAGTGATGTGATTCAGAATGATCAAGAGAGTAGTGTGGGCATCTTGGAAAGAAAAAAAGCCCTCTAAAGAGGTGGCATTTGAGCCCCACAATGCAGAACAAGAAAGTGGATCATGTGCACACTGGTTTTCCAGACACAGGGAATGGCAGGTACAAAGGACCTGAAATGATTTGCTTGTCACATTCAGGACTCAGCAAGGAGACCTGTGATTGGAGAGGCAGGTGAGGACTAGTCTCAGAGGCTAGTAAAATGGGAGACCCTCAGACAGAGATCAGCAGGGACAAGACCACTGTAGGTCTTGGTGGTCGTAGTAAGAAATGCAGATTTCATTGAAATGCCATGGAGATCAGAGAGGTTTTACAGGCAGAGACAGACATAATGTAATTCGTGTTTTAAAATCACCAGTCTGGCTGTTGTTGGAAGATGTAGGAAGGCAAATGTGGAAGAAGCAAGTCAGGAGGCTGTTCTGGGTAAGGGGCTACTCCAGGATTCAAGGCAATGAGTGATGGCTGTTGTATGAGGACAGTCATTAACAGGAACACAGATCCAAGGTAGGCCTGGCAGGATTGCCTAATGGAGGAGATGTTGGCTGGGCTGGTAGGTGTGGGTGAGTGGGGAGGAACAAAAGGAATAATGAAGACTACTTCCCTGAGCAACCTTGTATGTGATGTAGGAATATGCGCAACTTTATAAGTCAGCCTTTCTATTTTGAACAACTAATTTGTAGGCAGAAATTCCATATATTGAGTTTAAATCTGTCTCCTGGAAACATCTCTCACTGAAACCTAGCTTTTGAAATTATAGAGTCCAAGTCTTCTGTATCTTCCTCCAAATAATCCCCAAATGTTTAAAGACAGAGATTAAAACCCCGCCCTTATCACCTATACCTACACCATGCACCACGAGTCTGCTTCCCTCATGCTAAGTATGGTTCATTGAAGACGGATATTATCACTTCAATAACCTTCCATAACCTAAGGTATTGGAAAATCAAGAAGAAGTCAGACCAAGATGTCACTAAGGGAAATATTGTCCATCAGGAAGGGAGAGTAACATAGCACAGTTGGGAAACAGAGTTTGGAAAAAATTATACCATTTCATGTTACAACCAATGAGCTGAGACACACCAATAAACATCATACCACTTTTCCATCCTAGTATAAAGTTAAATTGAAACTTTGAGAACAGTGACACTGAATCATGATTCACTTTGCTTGGATTCTTAGCAAACTTTACAGGGAAAACGTTTGGTTAAGAGGAGTTGTGTTTCCTAATTCAAAGGGATACATGCACCTCTATGTTTATAGCAGCCAAATATGGAAAACAGCCCCAAGTGTCCATTGATTGATAAATGGAAAAAGAAGACGTGATACACACACACAAATACACACACACGCACATATACTGGAATATTAATCACAGAAAAGAATGAAGTCTTGCTATTTGAAACAACATAGATGGAGCAAGAGAGTATTATGCTAAGCAAAATAGGTCAGTCAGGGAAAGACAGATACCACATGATTTCACTAGTAACTGGAAGTTAATAAATAGCACAAAAAAACCAAGTGAAAACTGAGAGCCAAACCAAGAAACAGACTCTTATTTTTTTATTTGAGACAGAGAGAGGGAGAGGGAGAGGGAGAGGGAGAGAGAGAGAGAGAGAGAAAGAAAGAGAGACAGAGAGAGAGACAGAGAGAAAGCAGTGGAAGGGGCAAAAGACAGAATCTTCAGCAAGGGCTTATGAGAGAGAGAATAAATGTGGGGGTTGATCCCTGATCTGATGTGGGATCATGACCTGAGCTGAAATCAAGAGTCCAGCACTCAACTGACTGAGCTACCCAGGCACCCCAAGAAACAGACTCATTTTTAATGTTTATTTACTTCGAGAGAGGGAGTTGGGGAGGTACAGCGAGAGGGGAGAGAGAGGAAGAGAGAGGGAGAGAGAGAATCCCAAGCAGGCTCCATGCTCAGCATGGAGCCCAATGTGGTGCTTGATCTCATGACCTCATGAGTGGAAATTAAGAGTCGAATGTGGAACCAACTGAGCCACCCAGGCACCCTGAAATAGGCTCTTAATTAGAGAGAACAAACTGATGGCTATCATAGGGGAGGTGAGTGGGGGGATAGGTGAAATAGGCAATGGGGAAATGCACTTGTCACGATGAGCACTAGGTGATGTATGGAATTATTGAATCACTATATTGTACCCCTGAAACAAATATGACACTGTACGTTGACTGGCTGGAATTAAAATTAAAATTAAAAAAAGAAGAGTTGTGTTTCTAAAGCTCTGAGTATTAAAATAGCAAATAAACAGTAGAAGAGAAAAGGTCAGCTGAAGAACTGAGGCTGTTGTTGAATGGTTCATCACATCCTCCGTTAAAAAATCACCATTCTCAGTCAATTTACTACCACAGAGAGAAACATTAGAAGACGCTTAATGTTTCAGGCTTAACTGAAGCCAAAATTCAGTGATTTCCCATTAATAGTAATGCTCCTCTCTACCATCAGCTTGGAGCAATTTGTTGCCATTCTTTCTTTTTCTCTTTCCAGATGTTGCTGAGTCTGGATCCCTTGTTAGAGACTGAGATTCTTAACTAAAAGTACCAGGATCCATAATATCTTCAGGGCAGCATGGTGTCAGATAGAGGCTTGTTAATATGGATGCTTCAAAGTGGGTAAGGCAAGGTGGGCCTTCCACAGAAGCAGGGAATTGCTTTTAAAACCTGTGGGGAAGACCAAGAGGCAGGCTGTTCAATGGCCAGGAAATCCAGGTCTCCGTGTCTGCTCACTTCAACCTTCTCCAGGTATTTTTGAAAAAGCTTCCCTTCCTCTAAGCACCTTGGCAACTCCCCTAGGTGGATAGAAGGGCTATTTGGAGGAAGGAAAAGAGACATCCAAAGCGTTTATTCTAGGAAGTAAGGATTCTGGATCCTCAAAGCAGGGGGTGGGGAGCAGATAAGTCAGTCGTAAGAGTTGGATGTAAAGCAAGGGATCTTAAACTTAATCTGAGGCTAACAAGTGTGTGCCTGAGGTGTTCTTATTACTACAGCTGCTACTACATGACAACCTACAGACCTCGTTTCAAGCACTTAGTGTGTTTGTGCACAATCATGCATTTGCATGCACATACGCCCAGAGACAGTCACACACACCAATGTGTGTGTACCTTACACAAACATACAGGTGTAATGCTGTCATCAACAACAGGCTCATGTTTTCCTTTCTCTTTGTTTTAATCAGAGATGGCCTTTGTAATCAGGAAAGTGGCTAAAATACTGTCCAAAGAACCAAGTGAGAGAGGAGAGCTGGAAATATACTGTCCTCTGTGACCTTTTTTTGCTATTTAGGGATTCTTTGTTCTAAACTCCCTTTTGTTTGTCATGTCTGCTGTGATGCTAAACAGCCTCACAGCGTTAATAGTGGATATCAACCTTTGCTTGTAGCTGACTTTCCCACCTCTTCCTTGATTTTACTGACTGGATGAGCAATTGTTATCA
Source organism: Suricata suricatta (assembly GCF_006229205.1). Taxonomy (NCBI): domain Eukaryota; kingdom Metazoa; phylum Chordata; class Mammalia; order Carnivora; family Herpestidae; genus Suricata; species Suricata suricatta. The sequence goes on from NC_043703.1 coordinate 152,830,479, forward strand.
CATGCCTGGATTGACTGATGAGTAAGGCAGACGTAACACGTCTGTAGAAACTGTAAAAAAGCAGTCAGGCCAGGAATCATAGATTTCTCTGTCATCTGACATCATAGTTCCTGCCTTTGAGTTTTCTTTACTGGCTGCCCTATGGGGACTGTGTGCTAGATCTTTGATGATTACCAAGCAGGGCATAAAAAGAGGAATATTAGCCAAGACCTTAACCTCCTTCCAAGGTTATTTCCAGTTTTCTATTCATGCTGTGTACACTAGTCCTTTTGTAAAAAGTACCCTCTGGGGAAATATCATATTTTCCCTCTTATTTAACAAAGAGGCACTTGGATTTCAGTTGTACTTTTGGAAAACCCATAAATAGGAAAGATGAACTCACAAAGGAAGAAGTCATTTTATTAAATATGAAAACAGCTCCATTAAGATTTAGGGAGATGATAGAAAAGAAGGTCTGTGCTGTGAAGACATGTCTAAGGTGCAGGAGGGTAGTACAGGTACTTGGACATATGAGTCTGGGATAAATTGTCAGGTGCAGAAGAGATGGAAAGTCATCAGCAGTGAGGGCTTAAACAGACAGTAACACAAAGCAGTAAGCATGGAGCCTGGTGTGCAAGCAGCTTTCCAAACCACCAACAGTCCTTGTCATGGCACAGCAAGGCTCTGGGTCCTAGAATGGTCATTGTTCCTAAGTTTTCCTTGGGCTCTGGCTTTCTGTGATAGCTTCATCCTTGTCGCCCTTGCTTCTGACTTTTTTTGCTGCTTTAGAGATACCTTGTCAGCTCAGGCTGATCTGGCATCCTGCTGCCTTTTGCAACTTAGTTCCTCGTAGCTCTGCTTTCTTCCTTCTCCAGTTTAGGAAACTAGAGAGTTCAAGGAAAAGAAAGTATAGGACTTTCTAGGCACCCCCAGGGCTCATCTTAACCAAGTACCACCACGAGGTGATATCTGTGTTTGGCTCTCGTCTCTGTTCTGTTTATGTTGCCCAGGAAGCTAGGCCTGCCGGATTGCAGGGTCATCTGACTCTACTGTACGTCTCTTATGCAGAAGAATTTTCTTTTCAGGCAATCCATTTGGGAAAGCCAATGCTTTCATCGCCACTCCAGAATGATATCAAATATTCACATCCCAGAGCCTTAATGATATGATTGCTCAGAAAACTCTTTGAAAAGTGTGGGTATGTATACAGACCTGGATCTTTATTTGGCAAATTTGAAGTACTTACTATTCTTCAAAGATTCCTAAAAGTTTCTACTTTTATCTCCCTTGAAGATCTCATATTTATTTCAGATTGATTGTCTCCAGTAGAAGTCACTGGGGACATCATCGTGTATATTTTAGTGAGGGTTGGTGGTTGATATAGAAATTGAAGAACTCATTTGGATGTGTGGTTGTTAAGGTGCAGGGATTTCTTTGTAAAAATTGAGAAATAAACTTCAGAGGCTATTCACCTGAGTTTCTCTTAGAAACTATTTTTGACTTACATTTCTTTTTTTAATTTATTTTTTAATGCTTATTTTTGAGAGAGAGAATAAAAAAGAATATGAGCAGGGAAATGACAGAGAGAGAGGGAGACACAGAATCTGAAGCAGGCTCCAGGCTCTGAACTGTCAGCACGGAGCCCAACATGGGACTCAACCTCATGGACCACAAGATCATGACCCAAAGCTGGATGCTTAACTGACTTTGCCACCCAGGTGCCCCAATTTTTTACTTTATTTCTATAAAATCTCAGTTCCTCAGTTAATTTTAGTTAACCAGAATGGTCCGGGTTAGCAGTCACATTTTTATTCCAGGGTGGCCCAGTCTCCAGATTGTGTTATCTCAATCTCATTGTTGACCCTTAGTCCTTAAACTAAAAACTCCATGAGGGCAGGAACAACTTTTAATCTATTCATCATTACATCTCCTACATTTTGTATTGTGTCTTCATATGGTAGGTGATTAATAAATGTGTGCAAAACAAATAGATGCTGATTGAATAAATATACCCTGTTTTACATATCTTCTTAGAGTATTAATTGTAATATGTTTATTTAAGTACAAGGTGTTTTTTTTCCTTACCTAATCTTAAAATTTAATATATTGGCTCCTGTTTTCTCTCCCCAGCACTTTTGTGTTTTACTAAGAAATGTTTTAGTTAGTATAAGAGTATGGTGGAAAGAGCATTGGACCCAGGAGAGCTGAGCTCATACCCAACTCTGCTAACAACTGACCTTATATTTGGTAAAGTGGTTTCATTTATAGGCCTTTTACTGAAGGCTAACAATGTTAGAGAGTTGAGGAAACTTGCCAAATTCTTTCTGGTGTATAAGTAGAAAATATTTACCTTATTGTCTTTCTCACATGACTTTCACATCTCTCTCCTGGGCACAATGGCAACTAGTAAGGAAAAACTGATTATACCAGTTGCAGAAGAAGAGCAATTGTCCAAAACAACAGGATTACTGTAGTGGGTATTGCACAACTTGGTCTGGCGTGTGCCACCAGCATTCTGGGAAAGTCTCTGGTGAGTGAACTTGCACTGGTGGATGTTCTGGAAGATAAACTGCAGGGAGAAATAATGGATCTGCAACATGGAAGCTTATTTCTTTAAACACCTAAAATTGTGGCAAGTAATGATGACTCTGTGACCTCCAGTTCTAACATTGTGGTGGTAACTATAGGAGTCTCCCAGCAGTGGAGACAGAGCCCTCAGTCTGGTGCAGAGGAATGTGAATATCTTCAAATTCATTATTCCTCCATCAGTTAAGTACAGTCCTGATTGTGTCATAACTATGGTTTCTAACCCACATGTTACCTGGAAATTAAGTGGACTAACCTAGCATGGTGTGATTGGAAGTGGGCTTAATCCAGATTCTGCTAGATTTTGCTATCTTATGGGTGTAACACTTGGGATTCATCCCAGCATCTGCCATGGATGGATTTTGGGAGGACAACTCAAGCATGGCTGTGTGAATAGAGTGAATATAGGAGGTATTTGTCTCTAGGAACTGAATCCAGAAATGGGAACAATGACAGTGAAAATTGGAAGGATGGGCATCAAGCTAAAAGACTATACCAGCTGGGCTATTGGATTAAGTATGGTTGATCTCATTGAATCCATGGTGAAAAATCTATTCATGACTCCTCCAGAGTCAACGATAATGAAGGGAATGTATGGTATGGAGAATGAAGTCTTCCTGAGCCTTCCATCAATCCTGAATGCTTGGGGATTAGCCAGTGTTATCAACCAGAAGCTGAATGATGAGGAGTTTGCTCAGCTCAGATACATGTGGGACGTCCAGAAATATCTAAAAGACCCATGACTTCTGGCTTCTAAGCTGTAGGAATTTAAAAACTAGTATGTGATTAACTGTAAGCCTTTAGTTTTCATCCACATTCACGGATCACAGTTTGCTTTTATATTCTTAAATATGTGAATCTAGGCTCACAGACTCCAAGCCCATGCATGGTTTAATGCTTCCAATATGAATCCTTGAACACAAAATTAACTAGCATAGTGTGCTTCTAAAGAAACAAAAAGAATGCATTTACCTTAGTTTTCCTCTCTGCTTAAGTTTATGGAATGTCTAAATTTTAAAAATGTGAAGAAAAATCATCTTTCTTGAATGATCAGGTCTATTGTCACAACTTCAGTTTTATTTTGGATGTTCTGGTAGATGGAGAAGAATATCAAAGGGAAGTTTTAATTTTCATTTATTTACCTTCTGTTCCTTATAAACCATGTGATCTAGAGTAAGGCATTTCATTATTCTGGGCTTCAGTTTCTTCATCTGCAAGTTAAAAGACTCAACTAAATTGATTCTCAACTCTTTCTTCCAGCCATACTGTTGGGTTTCTTGATTCTTTGAAAGCTACTGTAACTTGCCACTGGTAATTTTGTTCTCACTTAATTATTCATTTACTCAGCAAGTATGAATGAATGCCCATTCTGTATAGAGATAGTGCTCGGTTCCAGGAAGTGGTTACCAATGACATGCATCCCGCCCATGATAAAATTATCGTGGCCTTATTTTCCCTTTTCTGAATATACCCTAAGAACATCTAATATCCGTTAAGAGAGGTACACAGAAGTGTAAATAAAAAGAACAAAAGATCCATCCTCATGTCTAAGAGAAATCTTTTGAGTGGGTGGGCACAGTCCTGCAGAGGATGGGAAGCAGTGGTCCACACAGGGTTCCAGTTTTGTCAGGTTTATAAATTATTTCTTCCACTTTCCTTTTAGAGACATTGTTTTGTTTTGTTATGTGTTCTGATATATCCTTCTGTATAACATTTGTACTTTTTAAATCATTAATAATTTATCCTGAGGGTGTGCATTGGTGGCTCAGTCGGTTAAGCATCTGACTCTTGATTTTGACTTAGGTCATGATCTCGCATCGTAAGTTCTTTAGGCTGACAGCATGGAGACTTCCTGGGATGCTTGCTCCCACTGCTCTCTTCTCCTCCCTCACTCACTTTCTCTGTCTCTGTCTCAAAATAAGTAAATAAACATTAAAAAAATAGTAATTTATGCTGGTAAATGGTGTCACATGACACTAAATGAATTTAAGTCCCAATTGTTACTCAGCTATCACTGTTTCTCACTGATTCTTGGTATTGCCTTCATTCCATAGAAAATTTTAGTGCAAGAAATGATCTACTGGTAGAATACTTATCCTTCGCCATCAAGATATACAGATTAATTTGGGGCACCTGGGTGGCTCAGTCAGTTAAGCATCTGACTTCGGCACAGGTCATGATCTCACCATTTGTGAGTTCAAGTCCCACATTGGCTTCTGGGCTCACAACTCAGAGCCTGGAACTTGCTTCAGATTCTGTGTCTCCCTCTCTCTCTGTCCCTCCCCCACTCATGCTCTGTCTCTCTCTCTCTCTCTCTCTCTCTCTCAAAAATAAACAAAATATCAAAAAAAAAGACTTAGAGATTAATTTGATAATGTAATTATTTCAACTTTATGCGTATTTTAATATATTTTAAGATGATTTCTTTCTCATTTTTTCAATATATATTTTAGGTGAATTTTTTAGTTAGTAAAAAGTACTCTTGGTGTTGGACTTAGTGTATTTTAAATACGGAGAATTGATACCTTTCTAGTATTGAACTTTCTTTTAGGAGTGGGATACATTTGTTCATTTATCCAAGTGTTCTTCTAAAACTTCCAGTTGTAATTTGTACTTTTCCTTTTTGAGATCCTGCTTTATTCTTACTAGGTTTATTCATGAATTTCTCTCTTTTTTTATTTCAAAGAGGTAGTGGAAAGCAGAAATATGCTTTAAATGGCTTGACAAGAAACATAGTTTCATAAATGTTTCAATTCTCTGCTGAAGGAACATATTGAATATTTTGATAATATTTGGCCAACTTATTTGGTCCTAAATCATCCATTTAATATCTTGGCAGTTCTACCCATTGAACTGATCCTTTTCTGAGTTATGAGTGTCTTGGATAAGAATATAAATCACTTGACATGTGAACATATATTAATAAATAACATTGTTGAAATGGGACCTTTTTCAATTGTCTCTGCCCTCTCATGCTGGAAAGGAATTAACTTATACTATGCCTTGGCTAATATCAATTAAACAGTCTCAATTAGTGTGAGATGAACAACTGTTTTTAGTAGCTAGATGAAAATAATGACAGCTCCTAGTCATGGGACATTTCCTACATATTGGGATGGGCACTTCCCAGGCATTAAATATTTAAATTATCACCCTAATTAAATAAATGTTAAGGCTTCATCTTACAGATGAGCACTCTGCTCAGATCATCCAGCCCAATCCTGCTCCTGTCTGTCCCCAAAGTCTATGCTTGTGTCCACTGGCATACTGCCTCCCTTTAGATAGAAAAGCAAATACCCTGAATCGAAAGTCTAGAGAATCTGCAAGGACTTTAAAAATGTATCTAGAATTTGGTTCCTGCACAAGGAAGAAGCTGCCAGTTATTCCTAGATAAGAGGCCCAAAGACATTCAACAGCGTTGGCATCTCATTTATCCCAAAAATTTAAAATAACTTTTAAAAACAAATTAACAGAAAATGAAAACCTTTACCTTCCCACAGCCTTCACATAGATATGCTCCACACTCCCCATCCCACATACACACATGCACACTGAATATCAACTTTTTAAAGGGTACACTTTATATAGGTACACTTCCAAAGTCAGGAAAATAAAATATTTTTACATGTATTATTTTATTATAATCAACGTAATTTTCAGCTCTCAGCTTTTAGGAATCAGCAGACTATGTTGATTTATTAATGATATCTCTGCAAAACACTATTTAAAAAAGATTTTTCAAGAATTAATAAGAATCCAAAGCCTTTAAAAAAATGTATGAGTGGGGTACCTGAATGGGTGAGTCGGGTGAGCATCTGACTCTTTTTTTTTTAATAGTTTATTGTCAAATTGGTTTCCATATAACACCCAGTGCTCTTCCCCACAAGTGCCCCCCTCCATGACCACCACCTCCCTTCCCCCTTCCCCTGCACCTTGATATCAGCTCAGGTCATGATCCCAGAGTCTATGCTGGGCATCAAGCCTGTTTGGGATCTCAATCTCTCTCTCACTCTCTCTCTCTCTCTCTCTCTCCTCCTTCCATCCACTCACTCTTTCCCTCACTGTCTCTCTCATATAAAATAAAATAAATTTTAAAAAAGAGTATGAGTATAATTCACATAAGTATTTACTCAGGCATAGTAAAGGGTGCTTAGTTTAGGAAAAATAATAATTGCCATTCACTTCAGTAACTGCTGGAGTATTACCTTCTTACAAAAAAGATCAGTGTATTTGTATATTTATTTACCAGTGTAAAATAAAGATATTGGGTTTGGTTATAAATATGTCCTCTCAGCTTTCCCTACTCAATTAATATTGCAGAAAAATGTTTTAGAGGTCACATGCTTCTATCATGGAACTCATTGTGTGGTACCGTAATTGCCTGACTGCTGTTTACAGTATTAGAGAAAGGGGTATGTGAAGTCCTATCAGTGTTGCCAGTGTCCTGGACATCCTGATTCATTATAGATGTAAATCAATGTTTTATCATATTATAAATTAGCTATTCAGCCAATAAGACCACTTGATTTGCTAATGTATTTTAATATGTCCAATAACATTTGTCCAGGATATAGTAGTGACTCAAAAATTAGTAAATCCACATGCTAGAATTGCTGAGAATTTACAAAGATGGCAGGGAGCTGAATATGTTGGTCAAGCATTTTGAAGTGAAAGAAGTTGACCAACTACTGCATTCCTTTCCTGGAGGAGAAGTCTTTGTCATTTTTTTTGCTGCACGAAGCACTAAAAAGTCTCCTGATGGAAGGCAGGATATGCTCCAGGAACTGGTTTTATTCTTTGGCAACAGTAAAGCAAACAAAACGACCTAAAATATGCGACCCCCATTCCAGAAGGAAATATCTTAAATATCTTAAATACACATATGTACAAACATGCACATGTTAACACACACGCATATATATACATACACACATAACACAGATACTAGTCTTGTCTTTTAAGAAGCATACTATTTTGAATCAGCTAGCTGCTTTGCTAGCTGGAATTGCTACACTAAGAATACCAACTTCAAATCAGATTGCATTTTTGCTTCATACTATATTTTCCCTTTCCCTAAGCCTCAAGATACTGAAGCAGAAAAATGTAAGACTCTTCCTTTTAGCGCTTCTCATTTCCCTTCCAGGAGAGACACACAGTTTACGGACCAGTGCTTAAACATATTAACATGAAGTCATTAAGCAATGATTAGAACAAGAATGAATCCTGTATATAGATTCAATCAGTTGATACAAATGAATCAGCAATACCTCAACTTCCCGTCTGCAGGTCTTTGTTTTCAGAGCTACAAATATTTTTGTGGTGTTGGTAGAATTTATTAATATAGAGTGATTTACAAAAAGTTTCCTTAAATGCCAAAGCAATATTGCTTCCTAAAAATAAATGTTGAAGATTTTGGCTGAGGTTAAAGTTTGCATCCTCAATAGTCATTCATCCATCTTATTAATAGAGCCCTACAAGGGGAGAAGCAAAATTGGGATCATAAAGTATAATATATTATGTATATTGTATATACATTAAAACGTCCTACCCTCCCTTGCAGGGGGGATGATGGCACAGTAGTGGTGTTTGCCTTTGAGATGTAACACATGTGACATCGATTCTAGTGCAGCAGTGGTCTCTGCAATGGAAACAGAGGTTTGGGGGCAGGGCTTCTGGAAAAGAAAGGCAGACTTAGCTCACACCACTCATCCTTGACTCGCCTGCCTAGCACACACATCAGCTCAACTCTCCATTAATACAGCAGCGGCTATGGGATGGCAGCAGCTCTCTTGACACAGACTGGAAGGAAAAAGCGGAGGGTAATAGAGACTTTGATTAGCCCCGGAACCAACACTAACCACAGCTTGCTACCAGACTTTGTATTTTCATGAAGAAAAAAAAAAAAGGGAAGAAAACTGCTTTACTTCTACTTGCCAGAATTTCTTCCTTTGTCTTTATTTTTTAAGTTTATTTACTTATTTTGAGGGAGAGAGAGAGAGTGGGGGAGGGGCAGAAAGAGAAGGAGGGAGGGAGAGGATCCAAAGCAGGCACGGTGCTGTCAGTGTAGAGCCCAATGTGGAGCTTGATCTCATGAACCCATGAGATCATGAGCTGAGCTGAAATCAAAAGTCAGGTGCATAATGGAATGAGCCACCCAGGCGCCCATACTTGCCAGGATTTCTATTGCCCACATTGAACACAACTAATTGATAAAATGTATCTCTAGATAAAAATATCTTTAGAAATCTGGGAAGAAAAGATTGGTGTTTGGAAACTAGCAATAAACAAACCAATATATTTTCATCTCACAGTCACATTTTTTTAGTAGAAATACATTTTTATTATTAAAAGTATATCAATTAGCCTTTTTGGAAAGCAAACCTTCAACTTTTTTTAGTTTTTATTTGATCCTGGCTTGATTTATGGCTGAAAAACTGAATTTAACTTCCAGGCTCTGATTCTGTGTCTTTTAAACATGACAAAGGTGGTAAAACTTCTGACAAAACAAAATGTCCCCGGAGGCAGTGAGTTAAGACTGAATGAGGTCCACAGTATCCATCAAGAATACGACATCCTGGCTTATTTTTGCATCTCTCTCTTTGCCCACTTCCTTGGAGTTTGCTTAATGCTGTCTCTGCCCTTGCCATGCTGTATTGTAATCATTTACCCTCATGGCTTTGCCCTCGCTGATCTGTGAGCTCACAGCGCGTAGGAGCACTGTTGTACTGATTTATACATGCCAAATGCCCATCGCGGAATATACACCACAGGGGATGCTCAGTAAATGCATGCAGGCTGAAAAAAATGCATAAATTGAGATCATCACCGGGATAGGTTGGGATTCAGCATTTAGGGGAGGGCAAAAATTTATGCCCTGCCTTGGGTACTTTCCCACAGAGATGAACGTCCAGGTGTGGACATAAGGGATGGCATGGATTCGTTGTGCTCTCCTGGGGTCTTGGGTCAAATCCCGGATCGCCATGGAGCCACTGAGCTGGAAAGTGCACTGCTGTGCGCAGCAACAGGGTGTAATTTATTGTGTCTTCTCCATCCCTTTTGTGAGGAAGTACCGGTGACCAGAGAGACTTGTTCAGAAGGCAGGGTGACATGCAGAAAGGTCATCGGGGCGCAGACCAGGGATAACAGCTTGTATCAAAAATGTATTATTTAACTCTTAACCTTCCTGAGTTTCTCTTTTCCTCTCTCCAAGATGGGGATTATGTCTACCACATGGGGCTGATGTAAGAACTGACAGAGGTGATACATTTAAAGTGCATGCTTGCCCCCAAGAGCCACTTAATACAAGGGAATGACAATGTTCTGTTGCCATATTGATAGTGTAGAATACAGTATCGCCATTTGGGAGGGGTGTTTCTAGGATGTATGATGAGGAAAGATTATGCCTTGGGCTAAAATACTTCTGCAACATGACTTCACTTATAAATCGTGGTATAAATCAAGGAGCTTCCCATTGTTTGCAGACTTCTCAACTGCTCAAAACAGTAGCTGCATCTCCTAATGGCTGGGGACCAGGAACAGTGTGGCCAGTAGGTGACATTGACCCCAGGACTTTGTACACCAAGGAAATATGGGAAGAAACCAGGTACTATTGGTTTTACCAACCTCTTCCTTGCCAATGCCCCTTTCTTTTTCCTTTTGTGCTATTTTAAGAGACATTGAATCCAATTATTTCAGCAAGAACAGGCTTTCAGCCTGACATTTCAAAAAGATTGATGTTCATATTAATTATGGACCATCTCTGTCGCTCTCCACCAGCAGCTCTTTTGTTTCTTTTTTCCTGTTACAAATATCTTTATTCTTTTAAAAGTCACCTCCTCATCACGTTTCTAACTTCTAGAAGGTTTCTGGAGACTTGAGAGCACATTTTGGTAATGGTAATTACTATTTACCATTTTCTATGACTTACTCAATTCAGATAGAATGACAGTGCCATTTCATTTGCCTCTTGTCAGACAACCTGCTACTTAAATCCACAAAGGTTAGACAAATATGTTTGTAAAGATCTTTTATGTACCTCCTTAGCTGTTGGGAAATAAATACTCCTTCCTGAGTTTACCAGTAGTAAAACGTGAATACAAGACCTCTGCAGCTCATTCTCCCTGCCCCTTCCTCCTCCGCCCTGAGCTCAAGACAGCACGATTCGTATTTCTGAAATTTGCTGCATCTTCTGGGTGTCTGGGACCTTGCACGGTTTCCCTCTGCTTGTAATAACCTCAGTGCATTATTCTCTTTGCGTTCTTCGCCACTGTTTATTCTACCGTACTTGACTCTTCACTCCCACTCAGGCTATGATGAGTCATTTCCGTTTCCACTCTGCTGGCCATTCCAAACCTTGACCTTGTTGGTTCCAATCTCACTGTGTGGTGTCACTCCGCTTCAGTTATGTGCTTCCAGAACTCGACATCCCTAGCGTCCCAACTTCTGAGATTTTATGTTTCAACTTGCTACTTTCTGACTGGAATTTCCTATCTTTCTTAGGGCCTCATCAGTGATTCTCATTGAGTAACTGAATTCTATGACCTTATCAGGGTCTAAGTGTACAATCTCCCATACTTGTTCTTTATCTTTCAGCTTCCTCCAGGTTTTGTTTTCTTCTGTATCCAGCTTATGCACTAGGGTCTTTCACATCAATCACTGTTGCCAGTGGCCTCAGCTTTCCTCCCTATGCTCTGTCACATTCACTTGAAAAATCACTAAAATAAAGCAATGATCCAAGTTCTTTATACACTAGCGTATGTCCCTGAAAACAATTGAACCCAAATACATAGCCATGTCATTTAATGCCATACTTATGCAAAGTCACCAACATGAACTAGGACCTCAAGGACTCTTAGCAAAGTTATATGCTTCTGGTTCCCTTCACATTTTTAAATATAATCTGTTTCAAAATTTTCTCCTACTAATTAATTAATTCTCCTCCAAGAGAGTCGGTAAGTGTCTTCATTTCTTATCTCTCACACACACACACACACACACACACACACACACAGGATGTGGAAGAAACTCCTTCAACTGCTGTCCTCCATACATGTAAACATCCTTTGAATAAAGAGGAAACATGTATTTTCTTCAAGGTTAAGCTGGCTTTCACCTTCATGTAGGTTTCATCTACCTGTTGTCATAATGTCTTCCTACTTCCTGCACACAGTCTTCAGAAAATCACTAGTGGATTATTCCTTTCCTTTTGTAACTGTAGTCCCTTTCTTTCTTTTTCTTTCTTTCTTCCTTTCTTTCCTTCTTTCATTCATTCATTTATTCATTTTTTATTTTAATTCCAGTGTAGTTAACATACAGAGGTATAATTGTTTTAGGTATACAATGGTGATTTGATAATTCTATGCATCACAATAAATTTTTAAAAATTTTCAATGTTTATTATTTATTTTTGAGAGAGAGAGAGAGAGAGAGACAGAGACAGAGACAGAGACAGAGTGCTAGCAGGGGAGGGGCAGAGAGAGAGGGAGAAACAGAATCTGAAGCAAGCTCCAGAGTCTGAGCTGTCAGCACAGAGCCCTATGTGGAGCTTTAACTCACAAACCATGAGATCATGAGCTGAGCCAAAGTTGGATGCTTAACTGGCTGAGCCACCCAGGTGCCCCTATACATTACACTATATTTAAACATGCTCAAATTTCAACTTTAAAAAATTCTGTGTTGTTTCCCTTTTACCTCTCTTCATATTAAAGTTTATATTTTTTAAAAAAAAGTCTTCAAAATTAGTAACCTGTTCTCCTAGTCACTCTGTAAACTACTGGAACTTACCTCTTACCCTCCCTGGACACAGAAACACTGGCAATTTTTTCACTACTCCACCAGAGGTGTCCTTCTTGCTCAAACTCATGGACATTTTTGACCATTCATCTTTTTTGACCCTTTTGTAGTACAGGGTAAGGCAGGACAGCTTCTCCAACCCAAAACACAGAATCATGGAGAACATCCCTGACTCTGCATCCTTCCCTGGGCCCATGTCTAGAGCCGAGTTCTATCAAATTCTTTCAAACCTTTTCTACCCATTTCTTTCCAGACCACCAGATGCTGCTTCATTCAGCCTATGCTTATCTGTCGTTGGTACTTTTCAGTTTCCTTATGGATTTCTTCAACTCCAGTTTAGTCTTCCACAACCCAGCCAACACAAACAGTCTGCTGCAACTAGAAGATTCCTGGTGCGTCCAGTCATTCCCCAATAGAAGCAAACAAAGAAAATTCTTGACCCTCTTCCCATTGCCCTCGGAATAAAATCTAATCTTCTAAATATAATTTACAAAAATAAAATTCCTGCTTTTGTGTGTAGCTTTATTCCTCACCTCTTTCCCCCAGCCCACCCCTTCTTGTGCTCTGTGCTCAGTCATCCTAAAGGTTGCTTGATTTCCACCATATGCTCCAGCTCTCCCTCACCAGAACCTTTGTACAGGTTTTTGTTCTTTCTGCCTGAAGCATCTCTTCTCTACTTCAACCTCCCTGCAATCCCCCACCTCCCAAACACCACCATTTATTTTATCAACGGGTTAATTTTTCCTTAACCTCTAGTCTGGGTTTAGATGCTAGTTCCTGAATCCTGAAACAGATTTCTGTAACCTTCAGTTGATAGCAAGTCTTACCCCAGAGCATCTTCTCTTACACCCAGTGGTCAGTTTAAGTTACTAGATAGCACATTCTTTGAGGCCAAAGACCATGAGTTGCTCAATTCTTTATTCCTAGAGCCTAGCCAAGAGCTTAAACATAGTAGGTACTAATAAGGGTTTGCTGATTGAATAACTCTAAATGTAAGGGTGTAGAAATTGCCTGTTCATTACAGACAAATTATTTTGACACTTATATTCTTTAAACTGTTTCCGTATCCATTATAATATTTGATTATCACAGCAATTTTGTTTTTTATGAAGAAGTTTTAAACTTTAATGATGTCTAGTCCACTATTATTTAACTTTCCATTTGGTCTATTTTTGTGTAGTATCTCAGGAATCTTTACCTATCCCAAGTTGGGAAGATAGTCTACTTTTTCTTCCAGGAATATCACAGCATTAATTTTTGCATTTCGATCTATCTTTATCTCAAATTAATTGTTGTGCATAGTGTTAGAGAGAAGCTGGGACTTTTTTTCCATAAATTTATCAAGTTATTCAATAGATGGTTTAAAAAAAACTTGCATTTCACAATTTAATTGCTCTGGTACCTTCATCTCTTGAAAATAATTTAATCATCTATGCTGTGTCTTTTTGTGAACTCTGTTTTGTTCCATTGATCTTTTGATCTACCTTTCACCCATATCACATTGTCTTGATGCTATGGCTTTGTAATAAGTCTTAAAGTTAGAGAGTAAGTCTTCTAAATTAGCTCTTTTTTTATATATACTATTTTGTCCAGTGTAAATGCTTTGCATTTCCATTGGCATTTTAGAATAGTCAGTTTGTACCAGAAAGCCGACTGATGTTTTGCTGAATCTATAGACACCTTAACAATATTAAGCTTTCTAATTTATGTAAACATTATATCTCTCAACTTAGTCTTATAGTAACATTGTATAGTTTACATTGGAGGTTTTGCCTGTCTTTCTGATGTTTAAATTGTTTTAAGATTTACTTTCCACTTGATGCTTGAATATGAAAATACCGTTAATTTTTAATTTTTTCCTTTTATCTGTTGACCTTGCTAAATTTACTTATTTGGATGAAAGGCTTTTGTATATTTCTTGGGACATTTTTATCTTTAAGTATCTGGTATTATTTCTAACTGAAGCATGTGATAGATTTTAACCAGGACATCAGGACCTTGATTTTTCTTTATGAAAAATTTATTATTAATTCAAGTTTTTTAATAAATCTAGTGTTATTTATACTTTCCATTGTTTTGTGTATGTTGTTTTCTAATTAGATTGTCTATTTTAGCTAAGATATAAAATTTATTGGCATAAAATTATAATAGTCTCTTACTATCTTTTAAGGTCTTTTTATAATTATGGCTACAATTATATTTATATCCCTCCTTCTTGTCACTGATAACTTGTATTTTTTCACTTCTATTTATCCTTATCTGTCTTGCTGAGGTTTATCAATGTATTTTATATCTTGTTAATTTTTTCTATTTCATGAATTACCACTTCTCTTAATTCCTTTCTTCTTCCTTTAGCCTTAATTTGTTCTTTTTCTAGCTCCTTAATATAAGAAGTTAAATAAATTTTAGAAATCTTCTATCATTTTTAACATAAGCATTTAATTTACAAATTTCCCACCAACCCCTGCTAGATATATGCACAAAGTTTGATGTTTTTATTATTCTGTTATTCAGTTTAAATCACTGTTTTCAACATAGTTCCTTAGAAGTGTGTTCAATTTCTAAATACGTGGAGTATTTCATATTAAATAAGGACTGACTTCTTATTTAATGCTGTTATATTCACATAACACACTTGTTACAATTTTAATTTTTGAAATATATTCATATTTTATGGTTTAGCATATGGACTATCTTGACATATGCACTTTAAAAAAGAAGTATATGGGTGTTATATGGAAACCAATTTGACAATAAACTATTATAAATTTTTAAAAAAGAAGTATATCTTACAGTCATTTTGTGCTATAAATATCATTGGGTCAAGTCACATTATACTTTTAAAATCTTCCATATTCATTTAATTTTTTACTACTCCTACTCTTTATTAATTAACTCAGATCTACTTGGTACCCAACGTGTTCTCAATGACCTTTAGCTGAGATACCTCACCATATTTGGTCTTTGGGGTTTGGCCCCTGTCATTGCTGATGGATACAATTCATGTAAACTAGCTTTAGGAAAGTGCTAGAGTCGGCTGCTGAAGGCTGTTCAGGCTGTAGTTTCTTGTTCTGTGGTCAACACTCTTTCCCTCCTAGTCTCATTGCTGTGCATCTTTCAGTCCGTTGGCTCTTTTGACCTGTCTGGGTCTTCCACAGTGTGATGGAAGGACTTTGGCACCTTCTCAAGTCCATGTTTAGGCAAAGAGCCCTATTTTGGAGCTCCCATTTCTTCTTATACATTTCTTTTCCTACTCTCATAAAAGTAGGATTTGGGGCATGAAATTCATAAAACCAGCTGTTTTTCCCCCTGAACTAACTGACTAACTAACTAAACAATAAAACTCTAACTTGTATTCTAAGCTGGAATTTTTCTTTCCTCTTGGGCAATGGAGATCTCAGGATCCATAAAGAGATCAATGGCAAATTTGAATAATTATAATTAAAAACAAAAAGGATAATTTATTTAAGTAATCTACACACTCAGCGTGGGGCTTGAACTCATGACCCTAAGATCAAGAGTTGCATGCTTCACTAACTGACCCCAGGCACCTCAGAAAGGACAGCTTCTTTAAATAGTAACCTAGCACATGGTATAATAATCCAATTAGGAAGAAAACAATTGTGTCATGTATTTTATCAATCTGTACTAAAGAAAATAGAGCATCTTTTGACCTTGAAGCCTGAAATCTTTGAGTGCCAAGAGTTTAAGGATAGGCTGACATGTCCTTCTCTAGGGATCGATCACTACCAAGTGTGCAGTATATATTTGAAAAACTATAATATTTTAAATCATCTTTCTTGGTTTTCAATTTTATTTTTCTCCTGTAGCTAATGCTTGGATGTCTTCACAATAGTTAGGGAGCAGAATTCAAATGTTGTAATTACAAGCATGTAGAAATAATAGTAGGGCTGACCACAGCCAGTGAGTGGGGCTTCCCTTTGCTTGATCTATGTGGTGGTAATGTGCTAGATACAATCTAATAGCTAATGATATAGTAGATGAAGAAATGTAGGTGTAAGACTTTTATTTTTAACTGTGAAGTAATAACTAGAATGTTTAAATTAGTAACGTAAATAAGATGAGTGGAGGGAGGAGGAATAATATTGAATAAACAAATATTTTCCTGTTTTACATAGGACATCAATATTTACACATAAATATTTAAGCTTTGAGCTTAAGAAATAGAGCTGTGAGTATAACTTTTTGGAATTGTGAGAGCTGTCAACTTTATTAAAACAAGGACAGTGGTAAAGGAAATTAAGTGGGGGGGCTTGGGAGTGTAAGAATTGGGGTGAATATTTTAAATAAATTCTTATCTTCTTTATGGACTTATTTTTTAGTGTGTGAATGTATTGATTTCATTATATTAAAATATAAAAGAAATCTTCCAAAATACTTCTATAATGCATAATTCTTGATCTCATTTTTGCCATTTTTCCATCTTGGTTATCACAATATTAAACAGATAAATTTTCTTAAAAATAATTTGGAACATCTGCAAGTTTATCTCTGTAAAATTATAATCCCTACCAGATGTTTCTTTCTGGCTCTGGGCCCAGAGATATTAATGGAATTATAACAGAGGAGGTCTTGAGCAAATGTATTTGTCAGTCTGACTGTGCTCTTGATCTTAAATTGTCGAAAACGGATGATCGGGCGGCATTAAGTAAAACTGCTGTGGGGCCTCAGCAATTTGTCTGAACATCTGGTTGATTCTATTCTCTTCTTTTCTCTGCTTCAAAAGCCAAGTTTGTCCTTGTCCCATATTATATAATGCAAGATTAAGATTGGTTTTGCAGAGAATTTTAAAATTCTTTATTTCCATGTATATTTGAATATGAACTATCCCTTGGGTTCTTATGATTTCAGACATTCCTTGTTCTTATCTATTAGTACCTCCCTTTTAATCTTTTCCTCCACCTTGCATGATCAAAGAAAAGTAGTAATGAATTGCTGAAGATATGTTCATATACCATCAAAGAAAGCCAATAGGAGTCAAGCTATCATTTTCAGCATTGTTTTTGAGTCAAATTTAATTCAAATTCTCTTAATTTACTCTCTAAAGTTTTGTATTGTCAGTTGTTTCAGTGATTTTTTTAAGACGAGACCTAGCTTCTTAATGTCTCTCAGAAATGATTGAATTCCCATGAGATCAAGCCCCAAAGTTCAATCTTGGATAGCAGAAAACTCATTTTATCATTATTATTTAAAGTTGATAGAAGGGAATAGCAGAAAGAATCAGACAAAGCACTTTTGTACTTTTCTTCTTATCATTCTATTCTCTCCCAATAGATTGTAAGCTCTTTAAAAGCAGGAATAGATTTTGACTCTTCTTTGTAATTCTTTGATTGCTTGGACACTTTACAGTTTCTAGAAACACTTAAGATGAATTCATTTATTACAACTAAGGTTCTCATTGATGTCTACATTGGTTTGATTGGTAGGTATACATATGTGCATTATTTTTCTTATCTTAAGAAAATTGTGAACTTGTGCCTTACACTTAGGATGCAGAATGTTGAAAGATTATTGCCCCCATCACAACAAGGCAAACCAGGTCATATTAAAAAAAATAAAAAATGTATAAAATTCAAAGTGGTGAGATAGCAAAGTGAGCATCTAAGGACAGACAGGCATATTCAGGGTGAGATGGAACAGGAAATGACTAACCTTTGCAAAGCAGAGGAAGAAGACTTGTTCTCCGTTTAAGTGGGAAAGAAAAATTCAGCTAATATGTTTAATGAATTGTTACAGCCTCAGTGAGGGATAATGTATGGCTTCTGGGGTGCTGTACACAAAGTGAGTTTGCAACCATCATAGGTTCTTCCTCATGGATTTTCACCTAGAAATCATGAAAAATATTAATCACAGGGCATGGGATAATAGAAATCATACCTTGCCATTCAGGCCTGGAAGACAAAAACTCTTTTAACAGCCAAGCAGAATAAGATGTCTCCATATGTCAGGTATCAACTGCCGTTTACCTCAGTGTCTCCTGTCCTACACCTTGTGTCTGTCTTTCCAACAGAAAGTCTCCATCACACACAAAAAAGGCAGGGGGGAGAATCACAAGCCCACTGTTAAGAGGCAAAATAGTCAACAGAACCAGACTCAGGTAAGCACCAGATATTGGAACTATGAGACAGGGAATTATAAATTACTATAATGAATATATTTAAAAATGTGTGGAAAACATGCATGTACACATGGGGAACTTCATTAGAGAGATGAAAACTATTAAAGGAGATTAGATCTGAGGCTAGAATTCAAATACAGTAACAGAAATGAACTATTCATTCAATTGACTAATTCATCAGTAGATTCAATAACCCTAAGGAACATAATAAAAAGTAAATCAATGAATAGGTCTATCGAAATTAACTGAAACATAATGAGAAAAGATAGTAGAAAAATGAAAACAAGACAGGACCTCTAAACACTGTAGGATAACATCAGAAGGTCTAAGTATATACGTGTAATTTGATTAGAGATGAGACGTATGAATTATTTAAAGAGAAAATGATAATTTTCCAAAAACTAACGTAAAACATAAACCAGAGATTTAGAAAACTCAGAGAATACAAGTGGGATAAAATCAACACACACACACACACACACACACACACACACACACACACTTCATACACATCATTTTCAAACTATTGAAAAACAAGCTTGACCAAAAAAATAATAAATAATAAGGAATACATAAATAAAATACACAGAGGAGCAAAGGTAGAACTATGACAGAGTTATCATCATAAACTACTCAAGCTCAAGGACAAGAAGTGGTTTGTTTATTTACTTACTTACTTACATACTTATTTTCTTTCTTTCTTTCTTTCTTTCTTTCTTTCTTTCTTTCTTTCTT
>NC_043703.1:152849809-152856619 GCF_006229205.1 Suricata suricatta
AATATTTTAAAAAATCAAAAATCAATCAATCTATCAAATCTTAAGGTGCCCCTGGGTGGCTAAGTCAGTTAAGCAGCCAACTTCGGCTCAGGTCATCATCTCACAGATTGTGAATTTGACCCCCCACATTGGGCTCTGTGCTGACAGCTCAAAGCCTTAAGCCTCCTCTTCTGTCTTCCTCTCTCTTTGCCCCTCCTGTGCTTGTGCTCTCTCTCTCTCAAAAAAGAAAAAAAGAGGTATTAAAAAAAAGATATAATTCTTGATCAACATACCTACATTAGAATAAATATTAAAAAAGTTCTTTAGACATAAAAATATGATAATGCATAGGAAGCTGGATCTACAAAAAAGTTACAATGCTCAAGAAATGATTAAAATAAAAGTAAATATTTTTTCTTATTTGTAGTTGCTTTAACAGTAAATGTCCCCAAAATAAAAATAATAGGAATATATTTTGGGTTTCTAGCATATTCAGAAGCAAAATGTATAATAAAAACAGCACAAAAGAGGGAGTCATTAGATTGTAAGGTTCTTATAATTATGTAAAATAATAAGATATGTGGAATTATTATAATTAATTGATGATATAAACTCAAGGGCAATAACTGAAACAGTAAAGAATGTATGAAATTAAACCAATAGTGGAGATTAACTAGATTAATAAAATTTCCAAAGACATGATTATCTATATAGAAAAATCCAAAAGAATTCCCAAAGATCTACTAGAACTAATAAATGGGAAGTTTCAGGACATAAAATCAGCCTATAGATCATTCTACATCCTAGTAATGAGCAATCAGATATTGAATTTTAAAAATATCTTCTACAGTAGCACAAATAAATATGAAATACTTGGGTTTGTATCTAAAAAATGCACAGGAATTACATTCTGATAAGTATAAAACCCTGTTAAAATATAAAAAAAGGATACCTAAATCGATGGTGAGCTGTGTGATGTTCATTGATAGGAAAGCTCATTACTGTTAATATGTCAGTTTTCCTCAAACTTATCTACAGATTCAACACAGTCCCAATCAAAACCCTAGCAAGATTATTTTTCTTTTAGGTTGAGACTGACAATCTGATTCTAAAATTGATCTAGCAAGGCAAATATATTTTGCATTACAAATGTAAATTAAATATAAATTTAATACAAATGTAAAAAGTCACAATATTTTGAAGGGGAACAAATAGAGGTTTCACTGTCTGAGTTTGAAGTTTGATATAAAGCTGCAGTAATCCGAAATAGTGACAGAGTCCAAAACTAGATGTGTGTGTGTGTGTGTGTGTGTGTGTGTGTTTGTCTGTGTGTGTGTGTGTGTGTGTATGATTTTTAAGAAGGGTGCAAAGGGAACTCAGTGGACAAAGGGTAGTGTTTTCCACAAATGGTACTAAGTAATGATACATCAATATGCAGAAACGGAAAAACTCACAAAGCTTTGACCCATAACCAAGTAGCACATGCAAAAATTAATTCAAGATAGAGCATATATTCAAATGGAAAATGGAAAACTATAAAGCTTCCAGAAGAAAACGGGAGAAAATCATTGTGCCTTGGGTTAGGCAAAGCTTTCTTAGATACAACACCAAAAGTATGATATATAAAAGGAAAAATATGAAAAATTTGGTTCTTCATTATTAAACACTTCTATTCAAAATATTTTTAAAAAGAGAATGAAAAGTGAAGGACCGAGAGAAAACATTTGTAAAACACATATCTGCCAATGGACTTCTATCTATCCAGATGCAGTGGGCAGAATTCTAAGATGGTCCCCAGCCTTTTTGTCCCTTAATGCACAAGCATTACATAATCTTCTCCCCTTGACTATGGGCTGAACTTTTTAATATATGGGATAGTCCCTTGATTAGATGATTGATAAGAGGAATGTGATAAGATAATTACTTTAGAGCTAGGAACCCATCGGGAACAGAGAGGGAGGCTGAGTAAGCAGCCAGGTTGTTAGAATACTACTTGGCTGGGACTTCAGAGTGGCCTTTATTAGCTGAGAGTGTCCCCAGCCAAGAGTCAGCAAAGAACCAGGATGCCAGTCCTACCTCTAGCAACAAGAAACTGAATTCTGCCAACAACCGACTCAGTTTGGACGAGGATCCTGAGCTCCAGACGAGACCAGATGAGGCCAGATAATGCAGCAGCTGACACCTTGAACTAGCTTGTGAGACTCTGAGAACCCAGTTTGCCATGGCCAGAGTTTTGAGACACAGAAACCATGTGATAATCAATGGGTGCTGTCATCAAGTTCATGGTAGTACATACAATGCTAGGAAACCAACACACTATATGAAGAACACTCAAAATTCAATAATAAGAAAATAACCCAATGAAAGTTTGGCAAAAGACTTGAACAAATACTTAATACTAAGTCAAAATCATTAATCATTAGGGGTGCAATTTAAAACCACAATGAGATACCATCAAATACTTATCAGACAAACAAACAAATGAAAAATGCCTTGTAAGTACCAAGGGGTACTCAAGATTCAGACCCATGGAACCCCTCATATGTTGATTGAAAAAGTAAAAATGAAAATGACATATGGCAAGCAGTTTTACAATTTCTCATACTTATGCACTTATTATATAAACCAGAAATTCCACTCAAAGGAAATGAAAACTTACATTTACATAGAAACCTGTATCCCCATGGTTAATAGTGGTTTTTTTCACTGTTACCCCAAACTAGAAACAACCCAAATGTCCTTCATCTGGTCTCTTCATTTCTATGGGTGCTGCAACAAATGGCCACAGTCTTAGTGGCTGAAAACAACACAGACTGATTATCTTATGTTTCTGGAGGACAGAAGTCTACTTAGCTGTCTCTCCAGGCTAAGATCAAAGCATTGGCAAGGCTGTATTCCTTTCTGGAGGTTCTAGGGGAGGATGTACTTCCTTATTCAGGTGTTGGCAGAACCCTGTTCCACGTGGTATAAGACCAAGGTCTAGTTTCCTTGTTGGCAGTCAGGTGGGTTCCACTATAGCTCCTAGAAGCTCGTCTCTGGCTCTTGCACATGGACCCTGCATTCCAGAACCAGGAACAGGGCAGCAGATCCTTTGGATACTGCCATCTCTCTGAGTCATGTGATTATATTTGTGCCAGGATTACCTTCCCATCTTAAGGCCTGCAAATTTAATTACACTGACAAAGTCTCTTTTTGCCATGCAAGGTAACATATTCAGGTTTTAAGGATTAAGTGCATGGTAATTTTTAGGGAGTTATTAACCTGCCTGCTGCAATTGATGAGAGAATAAACACAATGGAATAAATTGTACAGTGGAATACTACTCAGAAAATAAGAAGTGAATTGATACAATAAACATGAATAAATTTTAACAGATTTTGCTAAGTAAAGGAAGCCTAGTTAAGGGATGGCATATTGTATGATTCCATTTATTTAACATTCTGGAAAATGTGAAACTCCAGATATAGACAATAGACCAGTGGTTGGTCAGAATGAAGAACTAGGTGATGACTTGACTACCCCAGGCAGGGGAGTTCCTTGGGGTGCTGGGCCTATGCTGTGTTCTAGTCAGGGTGGTTACACAACTGTATACATTTGTCAAAATTTGCAGAACCACATGCTAGAAAATGCAGATTTCAATGCATTAACATTATACCTTAATAAAATGAGTATGTCTTTAACTGAAAACATTATGTAAAATTTAGGGATGTATCTGGGTGGCAAAGTTGGTTAAGCGTCCAACTCTTTCTCTGCTCAGGTCATGATCTCATGATTCATTCATTCAAGCCCCCTGTTGGGCTCTGTGCTGAACCTGCTTGGGATTCTGTCTCTCCCTCTCTCTGAACCCTTACCCCATTTCAAAAGTAATAAACTTAAGAAAAAAAACTTTTAAAAAATTTACCTCAATGGAGAAAAAGTAAAGTGGAAGGCTCAACTCCACCAATACCTATAAATAAGAAGATTAGGCTTTTAAAAACACAGCAGATATTAAAGATTTTATGGATGGTCATATGACACCTTTGCAAATGTAAAATTCCCACAGGACAAATGAGCAGAATGGCTGTATCTGGGAAAGACATAGAATAAGATAGAGAGCTTCCCAGATCTTTTTATGAAGCTAGTACAACTTGATTAAGAAAATAAAAATACAAAAGACAAAGACAAATATATACAAATATCTGCCATTTTAGTTCATCCACCTATCTATCTACCTATCATCTATCTATTTATTTGTCTTGATAAACAAATATACTATATCATAAAAACAAATTGCTAATGAGTTGGGAGAAAAACAAAAATAAAACTGTTATTTATTTAGAATAGAGTATCTAATATGTCTAAATGTAACATCCTTTTATTTTTAAATTTTTTTTATGTTTTTAATTTATTTTTGAAAGACAGAGAGAGAGAGTGTGTAAGCAGGGGAGGGTCAGAGAGAGAGGGAGGTACAGAATCTGAAGACAGGCTCCAGGCTCTGAGCTAGCTGTCAGCACAAAGCCTAACGCAGGGCTCAAACCCATGAACCATGAGATCATGACCTGGGCCAAAGCCAGACACTTAACCTACTGAGCCACCCAGATGCCCCATAACATCCTTTTAAAACTCAAAACTAATACACAAAACTGAAGGACCAGACAGTTCCTTTAAACAAATATGCAAGGAAGGCAAATAAGCAAAAACATATATAACTAAGTAAGCTTAGAGCTGAGACAGAAGATCAGGTCTGCTTCTCTGTGGCCTTAGGGTAGAGATAATCCCTCCAGTGATTATTGTTTGTAGTGGAAAATAAGGGAGTTCACATCACAACAGACTCACCAATATCCGAGAGCCTGCTCTGTGCATATAGTATTCTGCCGAGTTTAGTGAGACATATAGTAATCATATGAATCTGGCATCTGAAATTCCAAGCCCTGTTCTGGATTCTGGAAATATAGTAACCAAATCTGACAAGCTCTCTCCCTTCTTGCAGAGACGATCAACAACTTAAACAAAGTAAGGGTTGATTATTAATATACTGTGATGGAGACAGTGAAGAAAATAGACATGGTGCTATTATACTGATTGATTGATTAAATAATCCAACTAGTATTTATTGAAAAGTGACCTTTATGTATTATATGTCTTTGTGGGTACCACAGTGTACAAAACAGATGAATTCTATACCCTCTTAGCAACAAACATCAACTGGCACCTATTTTACATTGGATGATCAGAGAGGTTCTCTCTAGAAGAATATATTTACGATGAAACCTTGATTGTTGAGGAGAAACCATTCATTCAAATATCCATGATGTTCCAGGTAGAAAAGTACATGATCAAAGCACCTGTGGGAAGAAAATGTTTATGCCTAAAGGATGGAGAGAAAGTCAGGGCTCCTACGGCACAGTGAACAAGTGTGTTGATGTCCAAGAAGTGAGAAAGGCTGGTGGGCCTTCCCCAGATCTGGATTTTAGTCTCAATAATGGGAAGCTACTGATGAGTACCTGGAAAAGGAGTGGCATGCAATAGATCTTTAAAAAGATCACTTTGTTCTGGGGAAAATGGCTGAACTGGGGGAAAAGAGTAGAGAAGAGCTTAGAAGGTTTTTATGGTAGTTGGCACTACTCATTGTAGTGAATTTGATTTGAGTCCTGGAACTGAGTGGGGGTACAGACATAGACAGATTGTTCATTTGTTTGGTTGGTTGATTATAGCAGATATGAAGTCAGATATGCCAAATGACCTTCTCCAGGTCATAAGCTAGTAAATGATGAGTTAACATTTGAAAATTTATATCTCTTCTCTCAACACCAGGAAAGGAAATCAAATTCAACATCCTGGACATGTCAAACATTATTTCTCAGTCCTAGAATCAAGCAAAACATATCACTGGCCTCATTTCCATTTCCCTATTCCATATTCTTTCTCTACCTACTGCTTATTGGAGTATGAGTGGAGTAAGTTTGCTTTATTTTTCTATTTTTATTTTTTGAATAGTTTATTGTCAAATTGGTTTCCATACAACACCCAGTGCTCTTCCCCACGAGTTCCCTCCTCCATCACCACCACCTCTTTTCTCCCCTCCCCCTTCCCCTTCAACCCTCAGTTCATTTTCAGTATTCACTAGTCTCTCAAGTTTTGTGTCCCTCTCTCTCCCCAACTCTCTTTCCCTCTTCCCCTCCCCCTGATCCTCCATTAGGTTTTTCTTTTCTCCTCTTAGACCTATGAGTGCAAACATATGGTATCTGTCTTTCTCCACCTGACTTATTTCGCTTAGCATGACACCCTCGAGGTCCATCCGCTTTCCTACAAATGGCCAGATTTCATTCTTTCTCATTGCCATGTAATACTCCATTGTATATATATATACCACATCTTCTTGATCCACTCATCAGGTGAAGGACATTTGGGCTCTTTCCATGATTTGGCTATTGTTGACAGTGTTGCTATGAACATTGGGGTACAGGTGCTCCTATTCATCAGCACTTCTGTATCCCTTGGGTAAATCCCTAGCAGTGCTATTGCTGGGTCATAAGGGAGTTCTATGGATAGTTTTTTGAGGAACCTTCACCTTGTTTTTCAGAGCAGCTGCATCAGTTTACATTGCCACCAACAGTGTAGGAGGGTGCCCGTCTCTTCGCATCCTTGCCAGCATCTATAGTCTCTTGATTTGTTCATTTTAGCCACTCTGACTGGCGTGAGGTGGTATCTCAGTGTGGTTTTGATTTGTGTTTCCCTGATGATGAGTGATGTTGAGCATCGTTTCATGTGCCTGTAGGCCCAAAGCAATCTACACATTCAATGCAATCCCCATCAAAATTGCACCAACATTCTTCTCAAAGCTAGAACAAA
>NC_043703.1:152856719-152868548 GCF_006229205.1 Suricata suricatta
TATGTGATGGAAAAAAGACTACCTCTTTAGTAGGTGGTGCTGGGAGAACTGGACAGCAACATGCAGAAGAATGAAACTAGACCACTTTCTTACACCATACACAAAAATCAACTCAAAATGGCTGAAGGATCTGAATGTGAGACGGGAAACCATCAAAACCCTCAAGGAGAAAGTAGGAAACAACCTCCTAGACCTCAACCGCAGCAATTTTCTACTCGACACATCCCAAAGGCAAGGGAAATGAAAGCAAAAATGAACTACTGAGACCTCATCAAGATAAAAAGCTTCTGCATTGCAAAGGAAACAATCAAGAAAACTAAGAGGCAACTGACAGAATGGGAAAAGAGAGTTGCAAATGACATATCAGATAAAGGACGAGTATCTAAAATCTACAAGGAACTCACCAAACTCCACACCCAAAAAACAAATAACCCAGTGAAGAAATGGGCAGAAGACATAAACAGACACTTCTCCAAAAAGGTTGCTTTAATTACATCTGGAATTAGACATAGAGCTAAACACACAAGAGGCATGAAGGAAGGATGTTTTGTGTGTACAAGGAAATCAGACCCAGGATGGGCACAGAACCTTGGTTCAGTTGACTGAACAGGTTTTGACTTGTGCAGAAGGAATCCAGTCATGACCATGTGAAGAATGGGGAGAGACCATGCTTAATGTGGAGGATGAAGAGTTTAGTCATGGATATGTGAACATAGAATATCTGATTGGCTGTTGAATGAATGAAGCTTAATCTTAACAGAGTCATATGGGTTAGAGATAAATAGTTTGAGGAGTCATTATCATATGTTTGTAAAATAGAAGATGGTAATCATTGGACTTTGAAAAAAGTTTTAAAACTTTAGTGGGACTTATGAACTGTCTTCAACTTCACCTATCAGAATAAAGTCTTTCTTGTGCCAGGAGATCCTGTTGACATGGTAGGTTTCTAAGGGAATTTTCTCTCTGCTGAGCAAGGTTAGTCATAGAGAATTTCAGGGTTTATATTTGTCATATCTAAATGGCATTTCTTTCAAGCACATAAATGGTCTTTACTGACAGGAAGCAGTGCAAATGCTCCCCTTTCACAATTTACTGAAATTGCTGGTTATTTTTAGAGAGAGTCAGGCATTAGTGAACTCAATGCTGAAAACAAGTCTTTGATAAACTGACAGTTTAAAATTCAACATAAATTGCACCATTTCCAATACCAATAATTCCAGCAGACTTTTACATTGTGTGTTATAATTTTCAATAATATTTAAAAAATATGTTCTCAACAATTCAAGGTGTTGCCAGGGCAACCATCCCCCTAGTTTTATAGATGGGTAAGCTGAGGCATTGGAGGATGAAGTGACTTATTCAAGGCCCCAGAGAAACTAACCTCACTTGACTCTTATCAACTCTTTGCATTATACCATTTTCAGTCCCTTAATAATGATGAGAGAGAGCACTCTTATTACATATTCAGTGAGTACATCAAGACATGACCATCATTTAATTTTAATAATTTATGATTCTTCATGGTGTTGCAGGCCTGTGTTCTAGAAAATATTAGATAAACTCTGAAAATTTAGGTGATATGCATTTTTTAAAGAATGCTGGGCTAATAAGCTGATGGGGAATCAGGGTATAGTGGAGGTACAGTGGAAGTAAAGAATTAGTCATCTCTTACTGATAATATAGTCTGCAGCTCAGGCAATAATAGCAGTGAATTTTGTGTTTCCAGTGACTTTTAAAGGATGCTGCAAATCCCCAATACCTGTTTACTAAAACAAATTAATTCATGTACTTGCTTGAACTCCCCTTTGAGGAATTGATGGTCAAAGGCTGTCAGGCAAGACTGAAGCTACCAATTATGAATACTGTTTTAATGAAGCAGTCAGAGAAATTTTTGAACCTATACTGTACTGTTGGTCCTTTAAAGCCATACTAAGGTGAGCCCCATGAATCAACAGCTTACCAGAAAAACACTTGAACTAAAAGCAACCACCATCTTCTCTCCTAAAGATATTAGAAACAATGATGAAAACAAAAGCCCCCGAAAGGGCAAATGAGAGAGCCCGGGCAAGTTTTGGTCTTCTTCATGTCCAAGGCCTGGATGCTTCAATCCCTTCTCCCATGCCTTTAAATGCTGTAAAGAGCTGGGATAAAGTTATCAAGATACCTCCAGGCTGCTAGAATTAGTCAGGTGTGGAGGTGAGGGAGAGGAATTAGTGTATCTGGACTGGGTGTGATGCATCTATTATATGCTACATGCTTCACATATGCTATCATGCATCAATCTCATAACAGTCTTGTCATATGAGTACCATAATCCCCACATTACTGGTGAGGAACTAGAACCTAAGACAGTTTAAATAATACATTCAAAATTATACAGGCACCAACTAATGGAGGTGGAGTTCAGTCTCAAGCATTACATCTGCAAAGCCCATTTTTGTTTTCCTGCCTTTTCCAAAATTAGTCCTTCCAAGCATGGTCCTTGGTAGATGTGTTTATCGTTTTCCCTATAGACCCTTCCCAAATGTTTTTGAATGCTGGGCTTGAACTAATGACTTTGAGATCAAGACCCAGGCTGAGATCAAGAGTCTGACTCTAAACTAACTGAGACACACAGGTGCCCCACCAGACGTTTTTCAAGAAAAACAAAAACAAAACTCTTTCTGTGGGTAATAAAGGCAATACTTCTTACTGGTTCTGGATTTCCTTTCCATAGTCCCTTCTTAACAGCTTCTTTTACTTCTGAAGGATGATTCAGCTATACTTTCTATCTTTCCTCCTAGTCCATAGTGGACCTGGCTTCATGAATCTTTGGAAAACTCCTTACAAACTTTTCCTGACCAATGGATCAGGGAGTCGACATTTTACAACAACAGGAGGCGTCATACCTGGACAGATTCTCAAGTGTCCATTCAACACGATGAACTCTAGGATCATTATTTGTATGCTCTCTTTCCTCAGAGCATAGCTCAATGAACTGTGGCCCCCTCAATTGAACCTTTATATATTTTCTGTGGAGATTTTCTACTTTTGGAGAGTCTCTTGACCAGGATAAACACCCACCTCATCTATGGTCTTGCAGATTCCTTGCAGTCCTATTCCATGGCTGCATTCTGGAAACTTGTGTTTCTCTCAGGTAATGTCCTCCAACTCACCATTATCCTCAAGACAATGTCTAAACGTCCAGCATGCCACTCCAGGTTATTGGCAAACTAGACTTCTCTTTCTCTCTGCTGAATCTTTTCCCTCTCTTCCCTCTTCTACTCTTGGTTCTAGATCTCTCTATCTTCAGCTCTATCAAACTACTCACCTGATGCTTTATGTTTTAACTGTGTGGCCTCCAAAACATTGTGCCCCACCTTTAGGATGCCACAGTGCTCTTCTCCACTTCCAAACCTCCCCCTCATCTTTAAAGCAACAATTCAAATGTTATTTCCTCTCTGAGGGCTTTTCTAATTCCTCAATACAGATTTTAGTGATATTTTCCATTGGAGTTTTATAGTACTTAACACATGTCTCTTTTGTTGAAATCAATGCATCCCTTTAAACTTAATTGTATTTTTCTCTAGACTGTGAACTTATAGAGGTCAGGTATTCAAACTTATTTTTCTAATCCTCTTTGCCTATGACATGGCCTCTTCACTCCTTCCTGCTAATTAAATTTATAGTTTTAGACCTGGATTGACAGATTTAGAACTCATTTTGCTTATACATTTATCTTATCCTTTTTATTAATACTTTTTTCCACCTTCAAGCAACACCATGTACAATCTGTGGGGCCCAGTGAAAAATGAAAAAACAAACAAACAAATATTAAAAACTGTGAACACATGTCAAATACCAACGAAATAACAGGTACTTTCTCAGGTTTTTATGTGCATTTTTAAATCTAATTCTTAAACAACCCTACAAAGTAGAAATATTATTATCCTCATTGTGCAGGAAAGGCATTTGCAACTTAGAGAATTTGAGTACCTTCCCCAAAGTCATGCAGATAATAACTGACATAGTGAGATACTCTTTTTAGGGCCCAGAGTAATGAACTTGAACAAGAAAAGTGTATCTATCACAGCTACTTGAGTTGTTCACACCAGCATCATTTGATGGATTGAATGGACTCAGCTCAGCTTTTCCCTTCCAAGTTGTAGCTTCCCTTTTGTGGTGTGTGCAAATTGTAGATTCACCAGTGACAGTTTCTGGGTATTCTATATTTGTGTTATTTCTCTTTAAAGTGCAGCCAAATATTCTATGCACTCACATGTGGAATTTAAGAAACATAACAGATGAGCACAGAGAAGGGAAGGAAAAATAAGATAAAAACAAAGAGAGGGGCAGACTGTAAAAGACGTTTAAAATTTTTTTTTAATTTACTTTTGAGAGAGAGAGAGATAGCATGAGCAGGGGAAGGGCAGAGAGACAGAGAGATTCTGAAGCAAGCTCCAGGCTCTAAGCTGTCAGCACAGAGCCTTATGTGGGGCTCAAACTTGTGAACTGCAAGATCATGATCTGAGCCCAAGTAGGCCTCTCAACTGACTGAGTCACCCAAGCGCCCCCAGTAAGAGACTCTAAACACAGAGAACAAACTGAGAGTTGCTGGAGGGGAGGGGAGGAGGGTAGGCTAGATGAGTGATGGCCGTTAGGGAGGGCACTTGTTGGAGTGAGACTGGGTGTTATTATATGTAAGTGGTGAATCACTGGGGTCTACTTCTGAAACCAAGACTACACTTTATGTTAACTAATTTGAATTTAAATAAATACAGAGATAAGAAAAAAGAAAAAAAAATGCAGCGAAAATAAACAGATAAACTTTCTTTTAGGAGGCTTTTCTTTTCTGAGAAGAATCCTGTGTGTTTTGTTTACCACTGCTACCCAGCCATTTGCAATTATCTTCTTTGGGTCCTTTCTCCCTAGTTTATAATACCATCCACTTTAGAACAACATATTTAGTTAATATGATTTATCTTCATTAAGATTAATGAAAATGACAAGACCAATAGCAGTGGGGAGCTCTCTGACAGCTCATTCTAACTCAAAATATTGATCAAATCAATCTTTGTGCTATTTTGTTGTTCATAAGATTCTGTTGAAGGCAAAATAGCATCTGATTAACTTTTATGGAACATACTAGATATAATATAATTGGTTTGTAAGGTAAGGAGATTAGTCTACTGTAGAGTCCACGGTCAGGACCAGATAAGGTTGAACCTGTTACTAGCATCAAAGAACATAATCTAGAATTGAGATTAAGTTACCAGATCAGAGTCTGGGTTTATGGGTTAGCATAAAAGCAGTGAAGAGATAGAGTATAAGGATGAAGGCCCAAATACATAAGCTCATTTCATATTTGGGAGACTTGACTCTGGCCAACCTAACCAGTCTTCCTTCTCCTGATTTTAATATGTGCTGGGAGCTGGACTAGGCAATGACCACCATTTTTCTCTTGGGCGTGCCTGCAAGAACAATGACCTAGAGTGCTTTTGTTGCTCTTTGGCATGATGTCAGTTATATAATGTAAATATGTTGGTTGGAAATGCTGCCTCATAAGACAAACATTTCTGGATCCAGAGCAGAGATGATATCAGTGAGTTCTGATGCTTTATCACTTTAGGGAGTGTGAGGGATGTCCTTTGTTCCATGAAACTTGGCAACTGACAAAACACCTCACCAGTCTACAAAATAAACAGGCTTTGTGCATTCACATACTATAAGGCTTTGACAATGATGGCAGAACAGGAATGAAATATGAAAGCATTTGACCAAAAGTGGTCAAATTTCCATCCAGCCTTCATAACTCTCCAAGATACCAATATCAGATATCAGACAATGCAATTGACATTCTAAGGAGTATGAATTGCCCTTTATAGTCAGATAATGCAAACTCAGTTTGAAAGATCCTTTATGTAATTATTTAGAAGCTCAGGAACATACATGTGCATTTGCCTTAACATCTCATGAGATTACCAGACAGACTTGCAAAACCAGAGGTAAAATGCATATTCAGGGCTATCCTTTCTATGGAATATAAAATAATCCTTTAGAAGGCCATTGAGTTTTCATATAAACTATCTTCATCCAATAGATCCCTTCAGTCTAAGAAAGACAATTTGGATTAGAAGAAAAATAGGATATTTAATCTAAAAAGAGTAGGTTGAAGCTTAGCTCTTCCCTTTAGTGTCTGTGTGATCTTGTACAATTTTGTTGCATATGCCTTGTATTTTGTATTTGAAAAATTTTAAATATGTACCTCAAAACAATCACAGTTATTCCAATCAACAAATGATACCTCTTTTTCTTCAATCTGCTTATGAGAGCTTGCTGCTTGTGAAGCTGAGGGGGAGCCTTAATCATTTACTTCTGGTTGTGTCAGTTTCTTGATCTTATATTTCTATTTGAATCAAATTAGTTGACATATAGTATAGTATTGGCTTCAGGAGTAGATCCCAGTGATTCATCACCTACATATAACACCCAGTGCTCATCCCAACAAATGCCCGTCACCCATTTAGCCCATCCCCTCACCCACCTCCCATCCATAAATTCTCGTCTTCGTTCTTTATAGTTAAGAATCTCTTATGGTTTGCCTCCCTGTTTTCATCTTATTTTATTTTTAATTCCCCTCCCCTATGTTCATTGATTTTGTTTCTTAAATTCCACACATGAGTGAAATCATATATTTGTCTTTCTCTGATTGACTTCTTTCACTTAACATAATACACTTTCATTCCATCCACTTGTCTGAATGGCTAAAGTTAACAACTCGGGAAACAACAGATATTGGTGGGGATGAGTAGAAAGGGGAACACTTTTGCCCTGTTGGTGGAAAGCAAACTGGTGCAACCACTCTGAAAAACAGTATGGAGGTTCCTCAAAAAGTTAAAAATAGACCCAGCAATTGCACTACTAAGTATTTATCCAAAGGATGTGGAAAGGCTGATTCAAAGATGCATGTGCACCCCAACGTTTATAGCAGCACTATCAACAATAGCCAAATTGTGGGAAGAGCCCAAATGTCCAATAACTGATGAATTGATAAAGAAGATGTGGGGTGTGTGTGTGTGTGTGTGTGTGTGTGTGTGTGCAAAGGAATATTACTTGATGAACAAAGAATAAATCTTGCCATTTGCAAAACTGCTTTGACCTTGTAAGATAATGTGCTGATGCTCTGAAGATGGCGTGGGGGAAGGTTTGGGTGGAGGAATATGATGGGGTCATTGCCGTCAGTCTTTATTATGAAGAGACAAAAATCTCTCCATGATTCAAGTCATAGAGAAGCTAAGTTCATAACCCCATCATGGCTATTAATGATTCTATTGGGGCATTATGCTCTCAAAATTAAGACTTTTAAGTGGGAAATGGAGGCTGAATTCAACCACTACTTATTCAAATTCTCATTTCTAGAAGTTTTTTGGGGGGGATAGTATGTGAGAATAGAAGAGATGTCCTATAAATTTCTCTTAGTTTTTCAATTCTTAATGTAGAAAAAGCCATTGAGAAGCATGTATTCCTCATTTTATGGAATATTCAGCTTTGGAAAATAATAGTAAAGCTATCAGTGGGAAGTATTTAGTTATTCATTCTTCAGGTATGTATTTGGAAATATGACCAAATCTACATAAAATTTTTTTTCTAGGTGATCATTTTGACCCATTAAACTATGAAGTCACAAACCCAAGGGTATTACAAAAATTATTCAACATATTGTATTAAAAGAGGTCAACTTAGGGGGAAAATGCTCCACAAATTATTAAACTGCACCAAAATTAATTTCACACATAGTGCACCAAAATTAATTTCACATATGTAATGTGTTTTAAAAAGTAAAACTATAGGCTGTAAAATGTATACATGATTATTAATTTATCTTGCAAGGAACATGAACTTTATAAGCATATAAACAATAAGAAAAATTTTGAAGGCTGAGGCTGATATATTTGAATACATTAAAATTTAAAACTTTATTAAAATTTTGTAACACATAAAATGTAAGTTGATATATTTTCTTTGTGGAGCATTCTTACAGACTAATAGGAACTAAAATTAAAGAAAAATAGCATGCCATGAAATTTACTGAAGGAGAAATACAAGTTGATAGCAAGCACAATTAAAGTTACAAAATCGTTGGGGCCCCGGGGTGGCTCAGCTGGTTAAGCATCCGGCTTCAGCTCAGGTCATGCATGATCTCCCAGCTGGTGAATGTGAGGCCCACATCAGGCTTTGTGGTGACAGCTTGGAGCCTGGAGCCTGCTTCAGGTTCTGTGTCTTCTTCTCTCTGCCCCTCCCCCACTCGCATTCTGTCTCTTCTGTCTCTCAAAAAACAAAACAAAACTATAACATTAAAATTATTACATTACAAAATTATTATTACAGATGCAAATTTAAATGGAATCATACTACTTTATTTAATAGAAGGAGCAAAAAGGATATCAATAATTTTAAAGTGCAATTAGAGGAATACAACATATATAATTATTGTTGCTGTAAGTAGTATAACATTTAAATGAAAATATGTAGTATTGTGAATCAAGCCTTAAAACATCTATGCTTTTAGCCTATAATCTTTACCTCAGGTAATATATTCCTCAGTATTATTCAGAGGTACATACAAAAAATGAAGCTACATGGAAATGGAAAGGAATATGTAAACAACACAAAAAATCATTTATTAAGAGTACAGTCATCCTTTACAAATATGCATCCTTTAAAAATGTGTTTTCAAATAACATTTCCTAGTATGGTAATATTTTAATCATTTGTGAATATTTAAAAGAGAAAATAAGTAGAAAAAAGAGAAGTAAATGAGATTATAGAGAGGGAATGACATTTTTATAGTGCAAACCTGGGAGAGATTAGAGAGACTTTATGAAAATGTAGCAGAACTTTTGGAATATGTTCCTGCCATACACAGAAAGGAGGCATGGAGGGAGGAGGGCTTTCGTGAGCTACGTTCAGTGCGCAAGCTCTATAATTTTAGGCATAAGAAGATGCTTATAGAAAAAGCCTCTGGTAAACTTTGAGGTCTTAGCTCTCAGCAAAATTTACTAAAATGTAGTGGTAACTTTGAAATCAGTGTGCGTGTGCGTGCGCGTGCGTGCGTGCACAAGTGTTAAGACTTTATAACCAAGTGCAAGGCTGCATACTCTGTAGTATACTCTGTATACTCAGGACTAGCACAAAAATTTTTATTTTACTTAAAGTTTATTTACGTATTCTGAGAGAGACAGAGTGGGTCGGGGGAAAGAAGGACAGGGAGGGAGAGTGAGAATCCCAAGCCAGCTCAGTGCTATCAGTGCAGAGCCCAATGGGGGTCTTGAACCCACGAAACTGTGAGATCATGACCTGAGCTGAAACCAAGAGTCAGATGCTCAAGCAGCGGAGCCACCCAGGCTCCCCCGCAGAGAAGATTTTAGAAGCAGGCTAACAATCTGCTGACAAGGTATTGACAAGATGCCAGAGACAGAAGCCAAAGCAGACTCCGTGACTCAACCTGGGCCCTAATGCGGCTCGAAGGGAGGCTCCACTTCTGAGTAGGTAGCATGTGAAACTTAGCCTAGTGTCAAATCAGAAATCAAAGGCTGTAGGAGTGGAGTAGGGATCGGATATATAGGATCGCGGATAACTAGTAGTGTAGGAGAGCCCTGTGGGTGATGACCTATTATGGTAACTTTCCTTTTCCTCTTTCTTTCTTCCTTCCTTTCTTTCTTTTTTTTGAGTCAATATCTGTACCTGGTGCAGAGCAGAAATGCAGATGACAGGAAAGAATTGCTGAACTGAGCCCCGGGAAAATGAGCAGATTTGTTTATGTTATCATTTGAATTATAATGTTTTGTTAAATATTTTTATTAGGGTTTCCTAACAAACAGAATTCATTTAAGGAATACATGCTGTGGCCAAGGCAATACTCAGAAGAAATTTACAGACGTAAGTGCTTTTATCCAGTTAACAAAAAAATTCAAAGTATTCAGATGGCCTGAAGAATGAAAAGGAAATAGCAACAAAAACTAAAAATGTAGAAGGAAATGAGTAAAAGTAAAATAAAAAATAAGGCATAAGAAAATAGTAGGTTTTCTCAATAAAAACAAAACCAATGATTTGATAAGGCCAATAAAGTAACTAAAAATTGGCTAGTCTGAAAAGAAAAAAGAAAATTAAAATGACTGAATCAAGAATGAGAAAGGCAGGGGCACCTAGGTGGCTCAGTTAAGCCTTGGACTTTGGCTCAGGTCATGAGCTCAGGGTTCCTGAGATCGAGCCTTATGTTGGGCTCTGTGCTGACAGCTCAGAGCCTGCAGCCTGCTTTGGATTGTGTCTCCCTCTCTCTCTCTGCTCCTCCCCCATTTAGCACAGAGCCCAATGCAGGGCTCAAACTCAAGAACAGCGAGATCATGACCTGAGCCAAAGTCAGATGCTTAACCGACTGAGCCACCCAGGAGCCCCTAAAGATATTACTTTATATAGCTATGCTACTATTATCTCACATAAGAGAATTAACAGTAATACATGACATTATTCAATAACTTTTTGAAAGCCAGGATCCAATCAGTGTTCACACTTTTTATTGAGATAGTCTCTTTTATCTTTTTCAATTTGTCATGATTCTAATTTTTCTTGTAGGATATAATTGTTTAATAGAATATCTCATTTTCTGCATTTGCCTGATTATTTCCTTATGGTGATTAACTTGTTTTGCTCTCCCTATATTTTTCATAAGTTGGAAATGCCTAAAGGTTTTAGGATATAGGTTAAGTATTTCAGGCAATAATATTTCAAAGCCAGTGTTTTGTATTTCATCTTACATTATTCCAAGGAGGCAGAAGCAGCTATGCTGTTATTATTGGTAGTGCTCAGTGTGAGCACTTGATTAAGGTGGTGATTATCATAAAGTTATTACCATAATATCAGTATCACTCCATTGTCTAAAGATATTTTCCCTTTTGCAAATAGCAAGTATTCTGTGGTATGATGTTTTAGCACTGTGTAAAAATTCTCTCTCCCAATATTGTAGCTAATGATTTTAACATTTACTCATGAATCTTTTCAAAATGTGACATTCACTGAATGTGGCAAAAATGGCGATTGATTTTATTGGTTTCCTTCATTATTTAGTTGGCATTCTTTTGTAAGAAGAGCTTTACAGCTGGGGATAAACTACAAATTCTCTTATAAAGATAGGATAATTCTTTCTACTGGTTTTCAGAGTAAGGAGCTGGTGGAAGAGTTACCTCTAATAGAGGCAGATTCTTTTACAATTCTTCCCTTCACTCTTACTCTTTCGTTTTTCTTTACAAGTATTATTGTGCTCATTATGTGCCTTCCCCAACACTCCCTTTACTCAGATCTGGTCAGTGTACAGTGGACTCAGTTTCCCAGGCTTACTCGCCAAGTGGCCTTGAGGAAAGCTCAGCCAGCAGGAGAGGTATTGGAAGGGGGTGGGGGAAGAGGCAGGTGCAACCAGGGCCCGCCTTCCTCTGGCTCTGTGTCTTCTTACAGTTGGTGTGACTCAGGCTCTCGTCCCCTTTCTCTGTAGTCCCAGGTCACACCAAGCACTTCAGTGTTGTTCTCTTTCCCCTTCCTGGCTCCCCTGCTGGGTTCTGATAAAAGAATGCCTTTGCACTTAATGCTACTGGAGTATCGTGGCTTCTAGGCTCTTTGGGTGGAAAGTAAGAAGAAAGATATTTTAAAGATCCTGTGTTCATATTATATACTCAAATTCAAGTTCATCTTATACACCCTTTATCAACTTTTTTTTATTTTACATTTTCTGTTCTCTTACACGGCAAATTTGATTCCTAACAGCATCAACATTGTCTAATGTTCTGTATCCTACAACAT
>NC_043703.1:152868648-152905747 GCF_006229205.1 Suricata suricatta
AAATTTTATTTTCTGAATATATAAAACATTGATATGGTTGAAAAAGCAAAACTATCCCCCCACCCACCCCTTCCTAAGGAAGCAGAAACTCCATCTCCCAGAATTCCATCAACTCCCAGGATGAGAGCTGGTTCAGTGCACACCTACCTTCTTGGGCTCAGGATTCTGACTTCTTGATAGGAACAGAATATCGAATCCATGAGATCATGACCTGAGTCGAAGTTGGACGCATAACTTACTGAGCCACCCAGGCACCCCAATATTGATACTATTAACACTCCGAGTGGAAGAATTCTTTGTTGTGGGAGATTTTTGTGTTATAGAATGTTTAGAAGCATATCTGTCTGGCCTCTGGCGACTTCATGGCAGAGGCTCAGCCATGGCCTTGAAAATGTCTCCAGATATTGTTGTCAAGTGTCCTTCAGAGGAAAAAGAATCACCCCCAGAAGAGATTCACTAATAATGGACCATATGAGAGAGTATTTTGTTATGTCAGTTATAACAATATTCTCATACTTTGAATATTAGAGTTTTAGTCATCATGGGTGATGTTTGTGGTAAAATGAGATCACCTACAGTTAGCTCTTGACTGGAGTGAGTCTCTCCTTGACCCGTCATTAAGGAGTAGCTATGCCAAGTAGCTACCTCCCTTGGAAGTGATAAAAACAGGCCAGTAAACTACCCTCCATGTGGCTGTCACCAAGGCATTTCCTTCAGAGAGCTCCCCCGCCCAGGGCTGGCAGTGCTTCGCCTCGCTCTGCCCTCTCTCTTCTGAGGCAGTCTGCATCGGCCATCTCATTTCTGCCTGCACAACTTGATGAAGGCACCAGTTTCCATAAGAATCTTAGCGTCAGTCTTGAATATGCAGTTGGACTGGTCACATAACAAGGATTTATTGGCTGTGGTCACAAAAGACATGAAAACCCTTGTGAAAAAGGCTGGTGAGTCCCATCAGCAAAGTTTATGTGCTCATTAATGCAGCTTTTACTTTTTCTGCCAAAATATTCCATTTTCCTCCACTCCATATCACTCTGTTCCTAGTGACTGATATTTTTAAACCCATCAATTATTTAAGGACAACAGAAGTATTATTAATATGTCAGAAATAAGTCTTTTTTGGAGAAATAATGTCTTTTTGGATAAGGTATTCCATGTAGGTAAGAGCTAAGAGAAAAATGCGCACAGACAGGAATACCTGACTCTCGTTTGATGGGTTAGCAAAGCGCTTGTCCTTTTTTCAACCAACAAACATTTATTGAGAATAAATTATGCACTTGGGGATACCAATGAGACCCAGGGCATGCCTCGCCAGGAACTTGTCACGAAGATGACCAAATTAGGACATTTGTGAGAATGAAAGAGGCACCATTAATAAATACACTGGATGATAGGCATAACCAAGACTGTTCCAGGCAAACCAAGATGAATTGGCTCTAGATTTGGTGAAAAGGTTGGGAAGAGAGGTCACCTAATTGGCCAGATTTAATGGTCTTGCAGTAAGGGGCAATCAGATGAAGCATTCTTCCCTGTTGAGGACAAGCAGATGAGTGCCAAACACCTGTGTGCGGGAGACAGGATAGCAGGAGGAGATACAATTTATGACACTCTGCGAGTGACCTCTGGCAGTGTTTGAGTACCCTCCATGTGTTATCCATGTGACATAGAGCATGGGCCCATATAACATCTAGGATTCTCTTACCCTTCCAAGGAAAGCAATTTTATAGCTATCTAATAGTATAACTTAGTGAGGCATTGTAATGTCACTAAGGTTGGATAACCTCACTTCAAAGCTACTCACTGAATATGTGCATGTTTCAGGTGTCATAAGTTTAGGACTCAAAGATAAAATGAGTGTCTCTCTATAGGAAGTTTACTATTTGAGGGAGGAGCCTACAGCCTAGTGACTGTTCTCTTTAGGAGAGATTTTAGAATCTACTTTAGTAAAAGAAATGATTATTACATTCATTGGATTTTAAAAACCTAAAGGAGGTGAATATTTTATCTGCTTCTGAAACTTACTTTTTTTTTTAAAGGCTAGGCCTACAATAGTATTTACCACTACTATTTAATGACAGACAGCTCTTAGTAATTACATAACAGCATTGTATCCAAATTATCTCATTTAATCTGGATAATGTCTTTGAAAGCTTGTGTTATTTCTCATTTTTACAGATGAGAATACTGGGATTTTAAATAGTAGTGACAATTTCAAACCACAGGATGCCACTGAAGTTATAAATTGCATTTATGTAAAACTTTTCCCTTGAATTCACTCTGACACCAATTCTGGCCCTGTCTTGGATGATGGGACAACCAACCATGGGTAGCTGCTTAGAGAGAAGAAATATCCGTGGAGGTCAGCAATGCCAACCAAAACATAGGGCTCATGCTTATCACAGATAATGCAAATCATGTAAATAGTTGTCCCTTTAGCTTCTATTCTATTCTGTTAAATAAGATGAATTCTATTTCTTTTAAAGACAGTTTGCATTTCCTTTGTTTTAGATGAACAAAACAGAGGGACTAGAATGAATCTTTCTGCAGTCTGAGGTGGATAAAGAGCCTACAGTCATGTTTATTTCTTTTTTTCTTTAGTCTTGTTTATATCAAGTATTTTAGGGGTGACATTCTTTCATAGTCTCTCACATTTAGTGACATTTATGATGTTATAATGTCTTAGAATTCAAAGAATAAGGAAATGCACTGTGATCTCTTATTTCTAACACCACTGTGGGGGAAAAAAAGACTGATACAGGAATTTAATAAAAACACAGGGATTCAAGAGAAAAGGGGAGGGGTTGGGAATGATTTAGCAAAAGCACACTGCATGACCTCATGAGGATAGAGAATGACTTTCCAGCCTAGGCAGGAAAAGCAAAAGGGCAAAAGAAAGAAACAAGATGGCAACTACAAGGAGAAGTCATTAAGTTCTCCTCAAAAAGGATTTTTGGTAGCATCAGCACCTTAAATAAAGAAAGGAAAAGAGGAAAGCCTTTATCCTGTCTTTCCTATATCAACCACCCTACTGGGCAACCAAACAGTAGATAAAGGGACATTTCTCTTTATACTTTCCCCCAGCTAATGCCTGAAGACTAACGCTGTAATTAATGGAACTAGATATTGCACATCAATGCCTGCTGGCATCACTGGAAGAGAGCC
This sequence comes from Suricata suricatta, assembly GCF_006229205.1. Classification (NCBI taxonomy): domain Eukaryota; kingdom Metazoa; phylum Chordata; class Mammalia; order Carnivora; family Herpestidae; genus Suricata; species Suricata suricatta. The sequence continues at coordinate 152,871,808 of NC_043703.1, forward strand.
AACAGGTATATTCCTCCAGGTGGAAGAGCATTCTGCTCTCTGTGGAATAGTAATGGTACTGATTATGAGTAGGTCTTTGGATCCTCACACTAACTTACAAGAGAATCAGAGAAGAGAGAAATGTGTTCAACTAACCATAGGGATACAATCAACAAAATCTGATCGGTGACTCTGTAGGATAAATGACTTAGTTTATTTCAGAAATAATTATAAGGACAAAGAAAAAGAAAGAAGAGAAACTTATAGAGTAAAAGATTTAAAGTGTGTATCACCCAATCATAATATGTAGATCTAAATTTAGATCTGTTTATTTTACAAACAAGCCTTACAATAAACGTACGACATCTATGAGGCAATTGGGAATTTCAACACTGAGAATATTAGATGATATTAAGGAACCGTTACTGCTTTAGAGATGCTACTGGTGTTGTGGTTATGTTTCATAGGAATACAATCTCTGTGTTTTAGAGATACAATATGAAATATTTAGGACTGAAATAACAGGATATCTGGAATTTGCTTCACAATAACAGAAGGGGCAGACGGTGTGATGAGATACAGGAATCAAACTTATAATTACTATGGTCTGAATGTTTGTGTTCCTCTAAAATTGATATGCTGAAATCTGAACCACTAGAGTGAAGGTATAAGGGGGTGGGGCCTTTGGAAAGTAATTAAGTTATGAGGCTGGAGCCCTTATAAATGAGATTAATGCCTTAGAAGAAGAGACATGAGAGAGTTTAGAGAAATAAAGTTTTATTGTTTAAGCCACCCAGTCTATGGGAATTTATTGTAGCAGTTTGAACGAATTTAGACATTAATGCTCAGGCTGGTGATGGAAACATGGGAAGTAGTTAAATGGTACAGTAATGTGTACTATCTATTTTTTTATATGCTTAAAGTTTTCCAGAACAAAATATTATGAAATGTGGAGCATCTGGGTGGCTCAGTCAGTTAAGCATCTGATTTCAGTTCAAGTCATGATCTCATGGTTTATGGGTTTAAGTCCCACATCTGGTTCTGTGCTGACAGCTCAGAGCCTGGAGTCTGCTTTTGAGTCTGTGTGTCCCTCTCTCTCTGCTCCTCCTCTGCTTGTGCTCTGTCTCTCTTTCTAACAAATAAACAAACATTCAAAAAAAATTTTTTAAATATTATGAAAAGTAATAAAGTTGCCCAAGGAAAGGTAATAGTTGGACTGCAGCAGTACAGAGAAAAATGTTCTCACTTCTAAGACTTAGCATCTCATTGGAGTAGAAAATCTAGGAAGCTGCTCTCTAAAATCTCCACTTCTAGGAAAAATAAGTAAATTTTAATAAGAACGAGTCAGGGGAATGGGTTTTGAAATTGTGGCTGCCCAGGAATGTTATGATTCATAGGCAGCTTAAAATCTTTATATTTCCCTATTCTTTATTAATGAACCTTCTAAATATACTTTTTTGTAATAAGAATCATTATAGCAAATCTCAGCTGTTCTGGAATCCTAGGAAATGGGCAAAAATCAGTCTACACACAGGCAGTAATTTTATGAAACTAATTATGGAAGCAGAAGATGGGGATTGAAGATAGATTGGTATGATTAAAAAATGTATTTTGTTCCTATATTTTATGGAGAATAAAAAACTATCCTGGAGTCCTATTGATTATGTTTTATGTCCTATATAATCTGTGGTTCAGGATACTATGAAGGAGATGATATATAGGAGAAAAGTTGGGGGTGGGAGGGGACTTGTTCCATTCCCTGGGCATATTCACTCAGCATCTCTCTTGCTTAGAAAGTTAATGTGGGCTGTCTGCATCTTTGCCCTTGTCAACCCCCTTACATATATATTAATATATATATATATTTTTTTTTTTGAGGGAGAGTGAGACAGAGTGCAAGTGGAGGAAAGGCAGAAAGAGAGGGAGAGACAGAACCTAAAGCAGGCTCCAGATTCTGAGCTGTTAGCAAAGAGCCTGACACGGGCTCGAACCCACAAACCTTGAGTTCATGACCGAGCTGAAGTCGGACACTCAACCAACTGAGCCCCTCCTAGAGCCCCTGTTGTCAAATTCCTTTTGTTAACTGGGTTAAAGTTTTATGTTCCTCAGAAAAGCTGAGGTACCAATATTCATTAATAAGGATAGTTGAATTGTTAATTTCCATGGAGCAATTGTGATTCATTTTAGTGAAAATTCTCAGCTCTAAAGAGAAACCAGAGAATGTTATTGTTCCCATCGCTGAGGAAAGGCCATTTTCTTATGAATCTCTGACTAGCAAATGGCATAGCATTTGGAACAGAAGTTTTCCTTAGAGTAGATTAATGCCATGGCCAACATTTATTTCTTGGCTGGAGTTTCTGGGCAGACAGATCAGGCAGAGATACGACCCCGACACCCTTTTATCAAACTTGTTTGTCATATATTTTGATTCAGTGAGTAAGTATCCTCAGGTTCACACTTGAGTGTGAAAGGTTGGAGTTGACTGAAATATGAATTAGCAAGCTCTCGCCATGTAACAGATGTGTCTACAAACCAGCCATTGGTAGGTAGAGAAAAAACTCTTGCCTCCTGGTGAGGGGCACATGCTCTGGCACAAACTATGCTCCCATCCCGATCCACCGTACACCAGCTCTGTAACCCTAAAGCTCCTTATCCTACCTGTGTCTCAATTTACTCACCTGTGAAAAGGCAGTGATGGCAGCAGTTATTTCCCAGGCCTCTGTCAGGCTGTTATGAAAATTACATGAGTGAATACATATGAAGTCCTTAGAACCGAACCTAGTACCTAATAAGCAGTCAGTGCTGGTCATTATTAAGGCCTGATCTTGTCAAACCTGCTCTAAGCCAATCCTCTTGATTACTTTGTTCTATATCCATTACTTTTCTCTAGTGTAACAGAAAAAGATCAAGTGGTTAGAAGCGGACAGTCTTGGCTTCAGATCCTGACAGTGGTGTTACATAACTTCATTAAGCCTTTGTGCCATATCTGTAACATGAGAACAAAACAATCCCTCCCTATCATAGTTGCTGTGAGAATGGAATGAGATCATGGCAGTAGTGTTTAGAAGAGTCATGAAGAGTAGATTTCAGTAAATATGAGTAGCCCTTCCTTAATGAGGGCCTTATAATCTGTCTTGTTGCTCCCGGAGTGTTGATTCCTCACTCCCAGTGCTTTGCATTACTGCTCAATGTGATCCACAGTCAGGTGTTTTGTTTTGTCTTCCTCATTCCTCATGGGTTTCTATTTTAAGGGAGGTTGGTTAGTAAAGGTCAAGAAACTGAAGTCATTAATGCAATCACCATTCAACAAATGTTTTTGGAGTGGCAACTATAGAAGCACTGGAAGAGAGACATGGGCTCCTCTATAGTTAGAATAAAATTCTAATTTCTTGTCAGGGTCCCAGTGATCTGACCCTTCTGCCTTGCCAGTTCAGGCCTTCCCTTTGGGTTGGAGAACAGCAGTTCCCATGCCAGATGGCTCCTGTTGTCCAGGCCACTCTCCATGCCGTGCCTTATGGCTGTTTGCTTCTCACTTCTCAGGCTTGGGTATCTCTTCCTTGGACATGTTTTCCCTGACATTGCCTATTTTCTATTACTTTACTGGGTTTATTGCCTTCAGACCCTCACCAGCCTCTGTAACGATAGGAATATTTGTTTACCTGCTTATACCCTATATCCTCTCAGACTATAAACTCAATGAGGGAGCATATAATAGGCAGTACCTAGCATGTTATCTGGCACATAGTGGGTACAATAAATAAACAGTAGTTGCATGGTGTGTTTTTCCTAAATATCAATATAAAAATAAATAATTGAGGAAAATGCCAACCCCGTCCCCAACGATAGTCAGACTTAACTCATGCTGTAGCCACGAGGATTTGGGACAAGCTGCCATGCACCTTGCTGGGCTACCATCCCAGTAGGGCCCTCATGAGCCTCCACACAAGGGGTCCCCTTGTTTCCTGTTTCTGGAGATCGTGAACTTTCCCTTAGTCAGGACAAAAAACTCGGGCCAAAATCTTCTGATAGCTCTGTTCTTCTCATTCAGGTTGGCTTCTGACAGTCACACCAATTTGTATGGACATTGTTAGTGAACAAAGAACAGAGCCTCCCTTCTATATAGACATTTTAAAGACTCTCTTAAGTGCTGGACATTTTTATTTTTGAAGGCTCCACTCCCTCATCATATCAAACATATTAAAATGAATTAATATCCCATATTTAATATGATACACTTGCTATAAAATATGTTAGAAAACATTTTTTGTAATGTTACTCTTAGAATTTTTGGTTGGGACTAACATTTAGTTTTTGATTGACTATCGAAGAAAGAGATAGGCATGATATCTACCAATTAGAGCTTCTAAGTCCTATGAAGAAAACATACTGAATACATACTTACATAAATAATTTTTAAATCAATGCTGTTGAAGTTATTGTTTTTGGATTATACTCCAGAAATAATCTTTGAAAGAACACTTAACTTTAATTCTGAAAAATCTGTGGTCTTTATTGCTTAACATTTCTACATTTATGAATCTGAAGATGTTATTGGAAGGCAGTGTGTTATCTGACTTAAGGAAATGAGCTGCTCTGTGAGGTAATGAGCTTGCCATTCCTGGAAGGGTTCATCTGGCCTCATGGAATGTTACTACGTCCTTGCATTTTGTGACCACACAGCATACAATTGGAAGACTTCAAGGATCCTAAGCTGGAAAATGTCTTCAGAGTATCAATTCTCCCAACTTAGGAAATATACACACTTGGTTGATAGGCTGAACTGTGATGATAAGTCCACAGACTGGGTTTTGACAATTGGGTCCATTGATTTTCCCAGCTTACATTGCTGTTGTGCACTTTAGGTAGGTGAGACATACAGTACAAACCTGTGAGTGCCTTTGCATGTGCACACAAACACACACACATAGCCGAAACTCTGCAAAAGACATTCAGGTCCAAACTGAACTCTGGAAAAAAGTCTGAAGTCATTTCATTATCAAAATATACTTTTCCAAAACCTTGAAAGCTCTTCAGAATGAAACTGGGTAATTAGGTTCATTTTGGTTAGTATTGTATCTACTGTGAGGGCATGAGTTTAAAGGACGTTTTGCTGAGTCTAAGGCAAATGTGTCCAGGGACTAGGAAATCCTAGGCAAGCAGCTGAGTAGAGTTGGAGGAACTTTATCTGTATTTGGGGGGAGCTGTACTTGCAGTTAACAGCTTGATAAATAAGAAGATGAGGTCCTGTGGAACCAGGAATATAGTAAATGAAGGCAGAGGCATATTCTCCCCCTCTCTCAGCTGCTTCTCTCTGAACTTATCTCCTCTTTGCTGGCATGTCCTGTCTCAGTGGAGATGGCAGGAAATGCCCACCCCCACACCAAGCTTTGAGGTTTCCAGCTTCTCTGTTCCTGACACCGGACAACACTGGTATTGAAATTGCTAGCGACAGCTCCAGATTCCTACGAAAGGGTCTGGGGGTCTGTTCAGGTTGTGTTAGACCTTGCCATGGGGACAAGATATCCCATGTGACTTGACTGTCAACAACCTATTCGTATGGATGGTGTAGACAGTTCTCCGGGAAATAGAGAGTCTTTGACTCAATCTAGGAGATTTCTTTTAAAGATATCCACCCCTTTATCCATTTTAAGTTTTAAGAATAATTGATTGGGTGCCTGGGTGGCTCAGTTGGTTAAGCATCTGACTTTGGCTCAGGTCATGATCTCACAGTTTGTGAATTTGAGCCCCATATCAGGCTCTCTGCCATCAGTGTAGAGCCGACTTGGGATTTTCTCTCTTTCCCTCTCTCTCTGCCACTCCTCTGCTTTCAGCCTCTCTCTCTCAAAAATAAAAAATAAACACTTAAAAAAAGAATAATTGAAAGAAGGGATTTATATATGTAAGAAAAATATATATTCATTATAAATGAAAATTGTATAGAAATACAGGTAATCAAAGAAAAAGATAATGAAAACTAACTTCGTTTTACCTGAACATAAAATATAATTAATCTACTCCTCAAATCAATAATTAGCTTAGTCTTAATCAAATACTTTCTTTTGCATGCCTTCAAGAATCTTCATGGTTGAGTACAAAATAAACCTGAGTTGTATTTTGTCACAGATATGACTGACTCAGTCTAGGAGAATGCCTTTAAAGATATTAAACTTGGGGAAACTTATAGACAGAGAATGCTGAATCACTCCCCTGAAGGATCACCTCTGATGCCTGGGACAATACTCAGGGCCCCAGAGTTCCCGAAGAACAAGGACCCAAACATGCCAATCCTGCCAAATTACTATTGAACAAAGTTGCCTCTGAATCATCTGAACATAGATGAGGGAAATAATCTCACTCACCCTGTCCCAGGGACACTGTGACCTCATCCCTGGCCCCACCCTTTCCCCATTTGCTCTGTCTTCTCTCCAGTATTTCTGACATTTGTGGCCACCTCTTCACCTTAACAGACCTTATCATTACTTGACTGAACTACTGGAAAAATAGTTTTATAAATTATTCATTCTTTATTGAATGAACATTAAAAAGCACATTCACATTCAGTTGCCGCTGGAATGAGAGAATGGAGGAGACACACTTCTGGATTAGGAGGGGCTCCGCTGGACCCTTTTCTCACTGCACTTGTACCAAGTCTTACCATTTTCATTATTTTCGGTTCCCTGTTGGGGAAGAGTTTTTGAGGGAGTCATAGTCCAGGGCTCGGCATGCTCGGGAGCTACATCGGTTTGATTTTTGATCAATTTTTGATGTTGGTCATTTCATTATGGCTGCTGTAATTTCTGCCAGTGACTGAGTGTCGTGTCCTGCCCCAGACAGCAGGGTGGAAAATCCTCCCAGGTTCTTTTCCTGAGGGAGGGAGAGAAAAACAGGGCAGGAGAGGGAAGACGCAGAAAGTGAAGAAGCACATGGTTTCTGATCAAGCCTCTAGCTTCTTTATTCTTCTTCTCCTCTCTCAAGAAGATAATTCACTCTTATAAAGGATTTTGGGGTGGGAAAACTGACCGGGTCGGTTACCAGGTAACAGAGTCAAATGAAATATCAGAAGAAGCACCCAGACTTGCCTCAGCAATGCTGGGGAGGGGGAGCTAGCGCTGAATAATCCAAAATACGGTTTTGATCTTTTGTGCACCTTGGCCACTCTATGTCTGGCCCAGCATGACCGACGCCAAAATCTTGGACCAGGAAATGGCAATCTCCAGCCTCCAGATGCAAATCTTGTTTACTGGTTCACTCCCCGGAGAGTGATAATCCTTGCCTGAGGCAGCCAGAAAACTTGGCGGCTTCCGACAACTTAGAGGTGTGTGTGTGTGTGTGTGTGCGTGTGCACGTGCTGAGCTTGCTTTGGGTTTTTATTAGGGTATGGAGTTTTGCTTTCACCAAACTCCTGAAATATTTCTTTTACTTACCAGCCTGCTATTCTTGACAAGACCACCTCAAATCCAATTAGATAAATAGTAGATTGGCAAAGGGTTTTGTGACATTTATTGATACTTGATAAGATCAGGATAAAAGTTCGTGGGAAATGAAACACTTTCATTTCATTTCATCTCAAGGAAATCAGGCTGGGCATCTCTCAGCCTTCTGTCTCCATGTCGCCCAACTCCTCTACAGGTGCACGTGGCCATCCTTCTTTTCCTTCTTTCCCACAGGAAGCAAGGTCTCCCCACCTGTACCCTGGAATGTGCTCCTGCAGGACTTGGCTCTGTCCACAGCTCCACCTAATGAAGTACCCAAACGTGACCATATGCACCTCTGTCTCCCACTTGACAAAGAGAAGTGACAGTCACCAGGCTCTACTGCAGTTCAGTAGTCTGCACTAGCACAGTTCCATCTCCTGCCTCCCTCACAATCGCCTCCTCCCCACCTGATCACTCCTCAGTTCACTTTTGTCCACCTCTCCTGTTTTCAGAGTGTGGCTCAGAATTCCCATACCAAGGTCAGCAATAACCATAGCTTTTCTGAAAGCACTCCTCAGCTCTCATATTCCTGTCCTCACTGCTGCTCTTGATACTTTCAACCACTCCCACAATCCCAAACCTAACTCCTCCCTGCCCTCTGGGCACCACTTTGGGTTCTCCTCTACCTTCTTCCTTGCACAGGCTTCTTACACGATTTCCTCTTCACCTGGTGTTCTCATGACCCCGTTTTCTGAAGTCTCCCAGATCTGTGTTCAGTCCACATGTCTCTTCTGAGGACCAGCACACGTGTCCAACTCCAAACATCTGGACTTCCAACATGGATACCCCATTGGTCTCTTAAATCAATATGGCCGGCCTACTCTTGTCCACTGCATATCACCTTACCAGACCTGCTCCTCCTCCTGTGTTCCCTAGCTCAGGGGATGACACCAACTCATGTCCAGTTGCCCAGTCTGGAAACCTCTGAGTCACCCATGATTTCTTCATGCTCACCCCAGACATCAGGTCAGGCACTAAATTTTGCCTTTCACAGTCCCTGATCCTTTTTTTTTAGCTATCAGTTGTGCCTTGCCGGGATTATAGAAACAACAGTGAGCAGTCTCATTTTATTGATTTCAGTCTTTGCCCTCATATCCATCCAACTGCACTGAAGCCAAGGTAATCTTTCTGAAACACAAATGTAGTGATGCCAATTCCTTGCTTAAGATTCTTCAAAAGCTCTCAGTCATGCAGAGTAAAGTCTGTGTTCCATAGCACAGTACATTCAGCCTTAATCTGGCTTTAGCTTGTGCCTCCAGCTTCATTTCCTGCCAAGCCCCTCACTCTCAACCATGTGCTCTGTGGCTTGAAAAAAGCCAAATCTTTTTTTTTTCCTTAGTCTCATCTTTCCAATCCATAAGAGTTTCATTTCCTCTTATAGATTTGCCAAAAGCGAAGTAGCAACTCTGAGCCCCTGCAATGTAATCAGCCTATAATTTGCTTCAGCATGAAAATGTTTCTGCTTTTGATGTCCTTGGTTATTTATACTTTTCTATTTTTGCCCCTGCTGCCCGGAAGGAGGATTCATGGACTAGAGCACTGACAGTGAGGAAACAGGTGGGTTCCAGGCTTGGAGCCCAGCTGCTCCCATTCATTCCTTCTTTCGTTTCATCATTTCTGAGGAATTAGAAGATTAGCTCCTGGCCAATTGGCAGTTGGTCAGTCCAAGCTCATGGTGGTTAATCTCATTAATCGGAACAGGTAAATATTAAGATTTTGGTCTGTTGTGTTGCATATGCCAATCCTCACACAAAGAATTTCCTCCCAATTCCATGGTATTTTCCCAGTGCGGCACCTGGGAAATCTTTCTCTTGCCTCCAGATCTAGGTCACACACTGTGTCCTCTGTACGCCCTTTCCTAATGCTTGTCCTGCTCAAGGTCAGTTCATGACTTCCTCGAAGCTCACACAGTACCATGCAGATGCCTCTAGCACCACAGTTAACATTGTGCCTCCTGAATTTCATCCTCACATTCGTTTCTCTCTCCTGCACTTGACTGACATCTCCACAGGCATCACCGATGTTCATTGACCAGTGTCTGATCTAGAGCCTGATATGGAGTAGCTGCTTAGTAAATGTCTGCAGGATGAAGTGTTTACCTACTTGGAGGGAAATAATGGAATTAATTTATCCTACTGTTTATTTACAAAGGCATTTTAAATAGTACATGAGGCATCACAATAGATCAGAGCCTTTGAAATCACCAGAGTATGTTGGTAACTGTTTCCCAGTCAAGAACTCTTATGCTGATATATGTGGACAAATGAGAGGAACCTCTGGAAGATTCCACCAGATGCCACTTTGGTTCCCCAGAGTTGGCTGGTCCCTGAAATACAAACACCAATCTGACAATGAGCCCTAAGCTAAACAGATTTGTTCTTTCTTGAAACCACTCCCACTAGGGTTCCTTGGGCTCTTCAAGATGAACTCCAAAGCTTGGGTAACAAATATTTCTTCAGGCCACAACAACGTGGGGCATCTCTTTTCCCTCAATGCTCCCAGTTGATTTACTGGAACTCTGACTCTGTTAAGTCCCTCCCCCTGATTCAGATGCAGGGTGGTCTTAGGTACTACATCACCATCCTCTCAAAATGTCATTGGAGTCCCCTTCACTTCCAACCCCTGGTGCCATGATTTGATGGCCGACTAAGCACACCTGCCCCTGGACCACAGCTGCTGCGAGAACACATCCCTCCAACTTGGCCCTTTCAGGATTTTGTTTCTGGCAGTCACCCTGGGGGCTGGCTCCTCTCGCACTGGTTTCAGCAGATTTGGGTCAGGTGCAGGGTCAGGGCTGTTGATGAGTTGTGTCATAGGACAGCTATTTCCTACTTTCCCTGAAGACTAGACCCCCTTCCCCAGTCAAACAGGTGGGCTTGTGTTTAACTTCAGGACCCAGCACAGAGAAAGGTTTGCTTCCCCTCCTTCTTTCAAGGTGCTGGCCTTCCAGAGGGGCTCTCCTGCCGGCCCTGCCCCCTTTCAGCCCCTCCTGCTTATTGTCTCTTTGGGTTCAGCCAGGAAAGGAGCTCAAATTTCCTCTATCACTTCGGGGCTCACCAAACATTTGAATTGATCAAAGCAGCTCTTGACCTTTGCCTTTGGAGTCCTCCAAAGCCCCCCCCCACCCCAAGCTCCACTGGTCCAGGCTCCCACACACTGTCACCGTCCCAGTGACACTGCTGTCTAGAACACACCCAACTGCCCACATCCCGCAGAGACAGTGCATATTTTGAGAAAATTACTCAGCATTTAAATGTCAAGATAATCGAGCCCACACCCCCATAAATAATGATGTAAAGCATAGAACTGAGGCTTCACCACTGCCCAGCCTGCAATGGACCTTCCAGGCCATGGAGTCCAGCCCACACCCTCCACAGGTGAAGAGCAGAGAGGGCCCAGCGCTGGGTGCCATGGCTCCACACGGCAGCTCCCAGGGACCTCTCAGGAGGTCACATGTAGGCCCAGTAAGCACTCATAGCAGACGTCCCACCTGCAGACTCCCCTCAATGTCAATTTGTTTCATTTTCAACATTACCTTACATCTTTCTTCTGCTAAGATGAAAGGAAAGGGAAGTGGAATCTTGAGGAAACGCCGTGATGCCGTGGGTCCTGCCAAAGCAGACACTCATTCACGTCTTGCTAGTGGGAGGCAGTTAAACTTCTTTAAAACCCATCTTGAAACCCATCCTGAAGAGCCGTAATTTCAGGCAGGCACTTCTCTGTGAAGGCCTTCATTGTGTTCCTCTACTGAACAAGGACCTGACTCACTCAGTGAGATGTTTTCTGGATTTTTTTTCCATGTGGCAGAGGCGGCAGCAACAGCTAGACATTTTGAGAGGGCAGAGCAGCAGCAGGACAAGACAATGGATACTTACACACAGGCTGGGGAAATGTTCCAGCAGCCTTGGCAGGTGGAAGGAGCACTCAGATTGTGAGAGTCTAATTCCCCAGAGCCATCTCTACTGCATAGAGATATTCTCCCAATTAATTTCTTTTCAAAGAAAAAGAAATTATCCTTATCCTGATCATTAAAAACAGAAACAATCCCCCCTCCCAAAACCACATATCATGAAAGTTGATATAAATTCTATAGATGCCAGGTGCCAAGGTCCATGCCAGGTTCAAGGGGAGAATAGCACTCTTTGTTAAAAAAATTTTTAATGTTTTTTTATTTTTGAGAGAGAGACAGAGCACAAGTGTGGGAGGGGAAGATGGAGAGGGAGACCCAGAATCTGAAGCAGGCTCCAGACTCTGAGTTGTCAGCACAGTGCCTCATTGTGGGGCTCAAACCTATGAACTGTGAGATCATGTTCTGAGCTGAAGTTGGCTGCTTAACCAGCTGAGCCACCTAGGCACCCCAGGAGTATAGCACACTTTTAGGCTCAGATTATAAGCATCAGCAAAGCAAGATACCTGCAAATCAGTGGCATCTTGGCAGTGAAAACCCTCCCTACTTAGGGCAGTCAGAATGAGATCTGAGCCTGGTGATTCACATAATCTAGGAATTGAGTAGACTATTTATATACTGTGTCTTTATAGCCTTGTACTTGATGTTACCTCCTTTTGAGAGGCTTTCCATCTCTCCATTGTCAAAATAGCAAATGTTCATAAAGCCCATATAAATAGGTTCTGTTGGAGAATATATTGTATGTGGAACTGGTCTGGTTGGTGGGACTCTTCTCTGAGCTTCCTAATCGTTGCCATACATCTCCGATTTGGTCATCAATGACCATGATGTAAATTCTAGAAGTGATTTCTTGATTTTGTCCTATCGATAACATTTGACCTAGTAGATACTTGCCTTCTAGGACACAATAGTGTCCTGGTCTGACTCATCCTACACATGTTGTTCTGCTTCACAGGGTTCTCATCAACTTGAGCTCTAAACAATAGCCTGTGACAGAGTTTGGTTCTTAGTTTTGTTGGGTGCTACACTGATTAATGCCAGGGGGCACATTCACAGAGATAGCTATATCCTTGGTGCTCTCTGGAGTTGTACAGTGCCCCCCTACTCACATAGACCTGTATGCACTATAGCATCATCACAGAGTGGAGCTTGCTGGTCTCCACACTGTTTACTACCAGTTCGTGACAAGATACAGACAGACATTGACAGAACACATCTAGAAACAATTAGAGCAGTGTGACCTTGGTGTTATAGTTAGTAGACTCTTCTCATTGTTTGTAGTCTAATAGGGGCCAATTTGAGCATTGTGGGACTCAAGTGGTGAGTCACCACTGACACAAGTGGGGTCCTGGGTACGCACAATAGAATCATGTTTCAACGTGTGGTATTTTGAGTTTAATTAGTCAACTGGAAACTACACAAAATCTGAATCTATTTCTTCCATTGTAAGAATTTAAATCATCAAAATGTTATCAGATAAACTGTTGAAAGTGACTACTGATGAAGGATTGAAGATGAATGTTGAAGATATGAATACCTTTGTTTCCCTTGTATAAGTTAAAAAAGAATATTCTGAGACTCAGAAATTGCTTTAACATTTCTTTTTCCATTCCCATCAACCTGCGTCTTCTACCATGAGTAATATATAAAAAAAACATAGGAACAACTAGACATATATTACCCTGAATAACGCTTTTGTCATCAGTCCAGCCTCAAGTAGATAAATCAGCAAGCAAGAAGGAAGCTCATTTATCACTTTTAAAATTTATATATTGATATCTGTGGTGTGTGTTCAGGTTTCCAAAATGGGGAATCACTATTTCATAATATGTTATTTAATTATAATTGAAAAGGGATAAAAGGATACAAATACAATGCCCTTCTTAATCACCAGATGCATAATTTCAACAAACAATGTATAGTTTTGGTTATTTCCTCTTGATTGTGTTTTTTTTCTTATATTATTGGAATGTACTTTTACTTTTTTAAATCTAATAATAAAAATGAAGGCTTGTGTTATGTATGCCTTTATTTTTATTTCATTCCCCCTTTCTAGTAATTTACTTTTATTTGCTTTTATCAAAATATTAGTTTGCAATGGATTAAAACATAAGATATATGTTAGAAATGTATGTATGTGTGTGTGTGTGTGTGTGTGTGTATATGTTGGGGTACTTGAGTGGCTCAGTTGGTTAAGCATCCAACGCTTGGTTCCTGCTCAAGTCGTAATCTCACAGTTTGTGAGTTCCAGCCCCACATAGGGCTCCACCCACAGTGGGGAGCCTCCTTGGGATTCTCTATCTTGCTCTCTCTGCCCCTCCCCTGCATTTTCTCTCTCTCTCAAAATAAATAATAACTGAATATTAAAAAAGAATTACACACACACACACACACACACACACACACACACATATACGCACATGACAGGGCTCCTGGAGTTGGACAAGCCCTTCTTCTTTATGTATGCTCACTCCCATGATATCATCAAGATTCACATCCTTAAGTTCCACCCAAATGCCAATGACTTCTAAATGTATCTCTTCAGCTCAGACCTCTCCTCTGAACTCAGCCTGTCCAATGCCTACTTGACATTTCCACCAGGATGAGTAATAAATCCAAAGCTGAACTCCTGATCTTCCCCCATCACTACCTTACTCTGCTTTCAAGTTTTGTCATCTCAGTAAGTGGAAATATCATCTTCTACGGGCTCAGGCCAAACACTCAGAGTCATCCTTGACTCTTCTGTTTTTCTCACACTCCACATCCCGTCAGTATTGAAATGAGATTGGTTCTGTCTCAAAATACACCCAGAATTTAACCATTGCTCACCACCTTTATTTCATTCAAATCCTAGCCTTTATCCCCATTTGCCTGGATTATTGCAGGGATCTCCTAAACAATTTCTGCTTTCACACTCAGCTTATAGTTTCTACTCAGCAAAGCATCTACAATGAGTCTTTCAGAGCTAAGGGCAGATCTTGCTCCTCCTGTGCTCCAGTCATTCCAGTGAAACCCCATCTTAATCTACAAGTCACTAGTCATGACTAACGAGCATACATGATCTGCTTTCTTCCTGGGCTCACTCCCACTCAGCCTCACTGGCTTCCATCTTCCACCAAATGTACTAATCCTGCTCCTGCTTTGGGGCCTTTGCACTCATTATTTTCTTTTCCTGAAACTCTCCTCACCTATAGATCCCTTTAGCTTGCTCACCTCTTAGATAATTTGCTTCAACATGACCATATCAAAGAAGTTCCTTTTTTTCAGGTCTTATTTAAATTTTCAATCCTCTGGCTTCCCTTGTGCCTACCCTTTTTTTTCCTCCATAGAAATTAATACTTTGTAAAATACTGTATAATTTATTTTTCAAAACTTTTCACTGCAACATAAACTGCATGAGAGTAAGGATTTTATCTCTCATGTTCACTGTCAACTCCCTAGCACCTAGACCAGAACTTGACACATAATAGGTACTTATCCCCTGTATTATGAGCTGTGTTATTTGACTGTGAGCCCTGGATCAGGAGAGAAGATGCCCTGTGACATTTTTCCTTATCTGGGTTCAATTCAGTGTCTATTAAAGGTCAATGAATATGCATATTCACTAATAAATGAATGAAAGGCTGTCTTGGGACCCTGCAAATGTTGAAGGTATATCACCAGGCCTCTGGGTTTTTATTATCTTGATATAGAGATGAGGCAGCTGCAGAATATATATATTTACCAAATGGGAGGGACAAACAATAACATATGTAGTTCGGAGAAAATATGTAATTGATGTTTGGGGTAGAGGAGGTGTGTTTTGAGTTCTGGTCTGTGGCCACAGATAATGAAAGAACGTTATCTCCAGGTAGGGTGGGAACAGGTTTGAATGAAGTATGTTTGGTGGGAATTTGAACAAATCACCTGGGCTGAATGTACCTCTCCAATTTTGAGGGCTTAGCCTGTCAGTCATCAAGCTCTACTCTCCCTTTCCTCTCTCAAGAAGTAACATCCAGGAGTAAAAACGCTGATCCACTAGAAAGAGAACCATATCCTCAAAGTATTTGCCTTAAGACAACATCAGATTTGAGTTCAGGAGACAGACTTCAGCCATTGTGTATAAGTAAGAGATATATTCTTCCAGCTGGTTAAAAAAAAAAAAATACTGCCTTTTTCTCAGAAACAGGGAAGAAATGGTGACTACATTTTGGGAGGTGATAGAAAAGTTTGTAGAAGCTCATGGAGGCCGCTTCCCTTTCCCAAGACTATAGAGGAATGGTGTCATGTAGTCACTCATGCTTTAGTGTGAACAATCCTATCTGTTTTCTTCCTTGAGGAGATTTGCACTGTAGACCTCATCTGTGCCTATAAATGGGTGGATTTAGGTGTCAACAGTTAAGTGAGAGCAGGGAGAGTTCTATTCATTAAATTCAGGTGCTTCCATCTGACTTGCATATTTCTCTTTAGAGTGAAAAATTCCTAGACCAGTTGAATGGTTCACTTGCATCCAAGAGATCACTAAACATGGAAAGTACTGTCAGGAAAGGCATATAACCCCCCGGTATCTGATTTGCACTCTTACTGAGCAGCTTTAAACTTTGAGTAGTAAGAATTCTCGTGACGAAGAGCTCTATGATAGCTGGTGTGTTGTACAATGTGACCCCTGCAGGACAGGGCCAGAGTCGAAGGTTGATGATATTCCTCAACACTAGCAGGGACCCTGGAGAGTCAGAACAGTACGCTTTCGGGGAATATAGATGTGAAAATCTTTTGTTTGTCCTGCCTGGCATCTATTAGACAGATAGCTGTGAAAATGCCAAAACATTGATTATATTCACTGCCTTCTTAGATGATGCTCTGAGTATTGTGAAGTTGCTGAGCATTCCGTTTTTATATTTCCATTAATTATTTATAAAAGGATATTTGTTCCGTGGGAAACTTGAATTCAGTAAGTTCTAATTTGTGAAAGGGAAAGGAGTCCACCTATCAATCAGTATGTCACTTCGGGAAGCCTCATTTTTCTTTTCTCATATAATGGGATTTTTGAACCAAAGAACTACCCAGTCTGAGTCGAGAAATAGAGCATGGACTTTGTTTCCTATTTTGGATGGTGTGACAATCTTGGAAATGCACTATGGGGGTTGAAATGTTGACATATGAGAGCCATGTTGGTGGTTTATAAGGACAGAGAACACAGTGACACAGTATTTGAAATTATGTCTGTTTTTGTGAACCTAGGAGGGGTAGTTAGAACAATGTTCGGGCCCCACTAGCTATGAGAATTTCTAACTTTAAACAATACCCATGAGCATTCTAGAGATGTATCCACGAGAAAGATGGGCATATTGTAGGATCTGGATTTATTCTCTTCAAACATTAATTCTTCCTTCGTGGCCAGTTTATTCCTTTGGATGGTTTTTCTTTGTGTCCTTAGGAGAAAAACATAAAGTGTTTATCTGCAATATGAAATACTACAGGGTTCTGAAATGCAGCAAATCGTTTCTGGATTTTTTTTAATCTTATCATAACAGCTACCAGTCCTGTAGATTTCAGATCATTTCACATACACTATCTGTATGGACTCACACACATGCACCTTCTGCCATGGGTGCTATTATTAGCAGTGCTTTATAGATTAGAAAACGGAGGCATGGAGACGTTAAGTAATTTGACTGAACTCACATTGCTAATTACAGGCAGGGCCAGGACACAGATGTAGGCGGTCTGGCTCCTGAATCCACTACCTGTTCCCATTATATTCAGTCACTCCTTATTAGTAAGATTAAGGCTTCTTGAAAAGGTGTTCTTATTTTTTGATATTAAAAACATTTTGATGTTAGGTAACTTAAGGCAATAGGACTCTATCAGTATTCTGCTTATCCTTTTATCTTCTTCACAAACTTCAATATTTCTTCCCCTGCATCAAGATTTCAAACTGAATCTTCAAGAAAAGTCAGAAAGTTAATAAGCCTCAGGAATTTGATTAAAGAAGATAGAAGACAGAATTTAAAAGAATTATGAACCAGAGAGCTGAAATCAATATGGACTATACAGATATTAAAAGGGAATGTTATTAAAGACAATGTCTATAATATTTGAACACTGATGAAATGGAAAAGTGCCTTGAAAAACACAAATTACAAAAGCTCATTCATGAAGAAACAGATAATTTGAATGTATTGAGGAAATTGAATTTGTAGTTAAACACCTTCCCATAAAGGAGACTCCAGGTATAGGTGGTTTTACTGGTAAGTTCTAATGTTTTACACATAGCATTCCAGAATATTCAAAAAGAAGATACTTCATAATACTTCATAATTCATTCTATGAGGCTGACATTATCTGACATACAAACCAGGCATATATACTTCAGGAAATACTCCAATAAGAACCAGTATATGTCATGAACATAGAGAAGAATTTTCCAATGAAGATTTTATTTTTATTTTTTAATGTTGCTTTGTTTTTGAGAGAGACAGGGAGACAGAGCATGAGTCAGGGAGGGGCAGAGAGACAAGGAGAGAATCTGAAGGAGGCTTCAGGCTCTGAGCTGGATACAGGTCTTGAATTCACAAACTGCAAGATCATGACCTGAGCCAAGTCAGATGCTTAACTGACTAAGCCATCCAGGTGCCGCCAAAGAAGATTTTAAAAATGTATACAAAGTACAATACAACACCATCAAAATGCAGGATTGATTTTACAAGCAATCTAATTTACCATGTTAATAAATTCGGAAAAAAAAATTTTGACAATATCTAACATCTATTCTCAGCAAATTAAGAATATCAGGAAACTCCCTCACTCTAATAAAGGGCATCTATGAAAACCATGCAATTAACATGATACCTAATAGTGAAAGATCAAATACTTTCCCTTAAGGTCACGAGTAAGGCAAGGATGTCCACTTTTTATCAGTCCTATTCAACATTACACTGGAGGATCTAAGTGCAATCAGGCAAGAAAAATTAATGAAATGAGTAAAATGCATGTAGATCAAAAGAAACAAAAAGTTAAACTGCCTTTATTTCTAAACTGCATTATTCTCTATGAAAAACCTGATGGAATCTACTAAAAAAATCAGAAGATTATTCAGTTGAAATTTTAAAATGTAATTTACCATGGTGTCAAACTATGTGAAATAATTACAGATAAAAGTTGTGAGTGACATGTGCACTGAAAAATACAAAATATGAAGAGAAAATTAAGACCTAAGTTAAAGAAGACTTAAATATATTTTTTCAAAAGGCAGAAGATTCTTTATAGTTAAGACATCAATTATTTCTAAACAATCTATGGTTTCAGAGTAACCACCATAAAAATCCTAGTTAGTTTTTGTAGAAGCTAATAAATTGGTTGTAAATCTTTTATTGAAATGCAAAGAAATTACAATAGCCAAGATGCCTTTGAAAATGTAAAACTGGGGCGCCTGGGTGGCTCAGTCGGTTAAGCGTCCGGCTTCGGCTCAGGTCATGATCTCACGGTTCGTGGGTTCGAGCCCTGAGTTGGACTCTGTGCTAACAGCTCAGAGCCTGGAGCCTGCTTCAGATTCTGTGTCTCCCTCTCTCTCTGACTCCCCCCTGCTCTCGCTGTCTCTGTCTCTCAAAGATAAATAAAAAACATTAAAATAATATTTAAATATAAAAGAAAATGTAAAACAAGTTTGGAGAATACTTGACTTTAAGTCTTATTAAAGCAGCAGTCACCAAGACAATAATATTGACATCAAGATCGGTAAATTGGAGCCCAACTTTGGGAAAGATGTGCAGAAGGAAGATCCCACACTCACCTTGACTAATGGATACAACTAACACTCACATCAGTATAAATAACCCAGAAAACAACCTGAAGATTGTCAGGACAGACTCTCCATAGCTAAATGTAAAGGGGCCACATCAAAGAGGGTAGGAAGGATAGAGATCCAGTCAAGAGCCAAACTGACTCATGGGACTGTCCCTGGGAGGAAGGGACACCACAGATGCATTCAGGGAAGAGAAACAGACCCTCATATCAAGCACCCGGCCATGGGTGACACACACTGGGAAGATGAATCCTCATAGCGTTTGACTTTAAAAACAGAGGAGCCTAACTTTACAAATTCTTATAACCAGTGGCACTTAACACCTGAAACTTTAAAAATCAGTGGGCTTGCCTCTGAGAGAGCTGGAGGACAATAGGAAACTGAGTCCCAACCCTTAGAGAGATAGCACATCAAACAGCCCCTTGGAGATACAGCATAGAAACAGCAGAAATGTCTGGGGTATATGGAAAGGAGATTTATTTGCTGATCAGAGCATGTGATGGAGGTCTGGGATCTTTAAGAGACTTCTCCAGGAACAAAGGAGCTGGTGAGTGCAATTTCTCTCTCACGCCCCTCCACCTAGACACAGGGACCAGCGGGAGCCAGCTCAGCACCAACAGTCTGTATCTAATTTGCAAACAGTATGCTCTACCCCACATTCCTCTGTGGACACATCCCCTCAAGACTGGCCCCCACTCCAGGTCTCCTCCCACAACAGATTCCCACACACCCTGTTAATACTGCATGTCCCACCCTCATGCTCTTCTGCAGATGTGTCCCCTCCCTGCCCTGCCACCGGAATTTTCTAAATTAGCCTCAGTCCCCTCTCACAGCAGACTTGTGCACATCTTGTTAACATCATGCACCCTGCCCCCACATTCTCCTGCAGACCTGCCCCCAAATACAGCCTTGGCCTGAGTCCATCCAAAGCAGTGACATAAGCCTGGCAGCATGCAAGCAGCCTCAACAGGGGCCAGCACCACTCCAAAGTGATTCCTGATCCAGGGAGAGGGGAACACGACCACACATGGCGGTCTGACTGCAGCCCCAGCAGTGGACATCTGGTCTGACTGCAGGTGCTGCCCACCAGTGAAAGCTCCTCAGAGCACAATGTAAGGAAAGTGCCCTGTAGTTCAGTGCTATTGCACCTCTAGCAAACACCTGGTCTCACTCACCATAAGCCTTAGGCAGCTCCAGAGGGACCCACCCTTTCCACAAAAGGCAAAGAGAGCCATTGCGGATGACTGGACTGAAGGCAAACATGGCTCAGAACAACAGTAGAGTACCTGAAACACACACAGAAGACATCCTCAAACTGCCAGGTTCCGATGAACAGGGAACATTACACTGCAGGGCACCACAGGACCTCTTCTTCATAAGGACACGACATTCCAGAGCAGGAGACAAAGACACAGAATTAGACAAAATGAGAAGACAGGATTATTCCCTATTATAGAGTAGGACAAAATCACAGGAGAGCTAAATAGAGTGGAGATAGGTAATACATATAATTAAGAATTTTAAGTAATGGTCATAAAGATACTCACTGGACTTAAGAATGAGAGTGGAGAATGTCAGTGAGGCCCTCAACAAACATAGAAAGCATAAAAAAGAACCAATCAGAGAGGAAGAACTAAATGACTGAAATTTAAAAATACATTAGAGGGAATAAATATAGACTAGAGGAAGAAGACTGAATCAGAGACCTGAAGGACTGAGTCATGTGAAAAAAATCAAGCTGAATGGGAGACAAAAAAAAAAAAAAAACAAAAAAAACCTTAAAACTTAAAATAGATTAAAGGGACAAAGCAACATCACCAGGCATTATAACATTCACATTATAGGGATCCCAGAAGGCAAAGAAAGAAAAAAGGGAACAGAAAATGTATTTGAAGAAATAATAGCTGACATCCTCATGAATATAGGAAAGGAAATGGAAATCTGGATCCAGGAGGCACAGAGAGCCTCCAACAAAATCAACCCAAGAAGGTCCACACCATGATACCTAGTAACTAAAGTAGCAAAAAAGTGTGATAAAGAGAGCATTTTAAAGGTGGCAAGAGAAAACAGTTCTATACATGGGAAATCCCATAAGGCTATCAGCTGATTTTCAGCTAAACCTTTGCAGGCCAGAAGAGAGTGGCATGATGTATTTAAAGTACTGAAAGAAAAAAAAAGAAAAACCCTACAACCAAGAGAATTTTATCCAGCAAGGCCATCATTCAGAATAGAAGGAGATATATAAAGTTTCCTAGGCAAACAAAGGTTAAAGAAAGTCATCACCACTAAAACAGCCTTACAAGAAATGTTAAGGGGACTCTGTAAGTGAAAAGGAAAGACCATAAGCAGGAGTAAGAAAAATAGGAAGCACAAAAGCAGTGAGATAAGTGTATCCATAATAATCAGTCAAGGATTTCATAAAATAAAAGGATAAAAATTTGATGCTTTATACTTAAAATGTAGTCAAGGAGAGGAGGAACAATTTAGTGCTTTTAAAATGGGGGTGAATGCTTGGGTGGCTCAGTCAGTTAAGTGACCAACTCTTGATTTCAGCGCAGATCATGATCTCAGGGTCATGGGTTGAAGACCCAGGTCAGGCTCCTCACAGAGCCACTGGGTATGGAACCTTCTTAAGATTCCCTCTCTCTCTCTCTCTCTCTCTCTCTCTCTCTCTCTCTCTCTCCTCCCCTTTATCTCTTTCTCTCTCTCAAATACAGATACATGGATAGATATATAGATATATAAACAAATACATAAATAAAATGGGATCAAACTTAGGAGACCATCAATTTACTATAGACTTCTATATGCATAAGATGTTATAAACCTAATGAAATTACCAATCAAGTCCAATAAGAGATATGTAAAAAAACAAAGAGAATAGAATCCAAGTATATCACTAAAGAGAGCCAGCGAACCATGAGAGAAGAGAGCAAGAGAAGAAAGGACTAGAGAAGAACTACAAAAACAACCATAAAACAAGAAACAAAATGACAGTAAGTATGTACCCATCAATAATAACTTTGAATGCAAACAAATTAATGTGCCAATCAGAAGACATAAGGTGATGAAATGGATAAAAAGCAAGATACATCTATATGCTGTCTATTAGAGATTCATTTCATGCCTAAAGGCACATGGATTGAAAGTGATGGGATGGAAAAACATTTATCATGCAAATGGAAATGAAAAAAGAAAAACCCAGGGTAGCAATACTTATATCAGACCAAAAAAGACTTTAAAACAAAGACTGTAACAAGAGAAAAAGAAATACGCTACATAATCATAAAGGAAACAATCCATCAAGAAGATATCACAATGCAAATATTTATGCACCCAATAGGGAGGCAACCAAATATGTAAAGCAGCTAATAGCAAACATAAATAAAATAATTGAGGGTTACCTGGGTGGCTCAGTCACTCTTGCATCTGACACTTGGTCTCAGCTAAGTTCATGATCTCACAGTTCATGAGTTGGAGCCCTGTGTCAGGCTCTGCATTGACAGCATGGGGTCTGCTTTGGATTCTGTCTCTCCCTCTCTCTGCCTCTCCCTCTCTCAAAATAAATAGATAAACTTAAAAAAAATAATTCATAGTAATACCTAATAGTAGGAGGCTTCAACACCATTAATGGATAGATAAGTTAAACAGAAAATCAACAAGGTTACAACGGCTTTGAATGATATATTGGACCCAATAGATTGAACAGATATTTTTGGAACTTCCCAACCTAATTGAGCATAATACACATTATGTAAAGTGCACAAGACACATGAAGAGATAACAGAAGGCCACAAAAGAAGTCTCAACAAATTAAAAAAGATTGAAGTCATACTATGTATCTTTTCCACCCACAACAGTATGAAACTAAATCAACCACAAGAAAACATCTGAAAAGAACACACTTACATGGAGGTTAGGTCACATGCTACTAAATAATAAATGGGCCAACAAAGAAATCAAAGAAGAATTTAAAAAAAAACTTGGAGAAAAATGAAAATGAAAACACAACAGTCCAATTGGGATACAGCAAACGTGTTCTAAGAGGGAAGTTTATAGCAATACAGGCCTAGTTCAAGTAAGGAATGTCTCAAATAACCTAACACTGAACCTAATGGAACTCGAAGAAGATGAACAAACAAAATCCAAAACCAGCAAAAGGAAGGAAATATAAAGATTAGAACAGAAATAAATGATACGGAATATGACACAACAAAACAAAACAAAAAACCTAATAGAACAGATCAGTGAAACCAGGAATTGGTTCCTGGAAAAGATCAACAACATTGATAAACCTTTTTGCCAGACCCATTAACAAAAAAGACTCAAACAAAATCAGAAATAACAGAGGAGAAAAAAAACATCCAATACCATAGACATGCAAAAAATTATGAGAGAATATTATGAGAAATTATATGCCAACACACTGGACACCTAGAAGAAATGTATACATTCCTAGAAACATATCATTTTTCAAAATGGATCCTACATCTGGATATAAAGCCTAAAACTATAAAACTTCTGAAAAAAATTGAAGAAAAATTTTTGACCTGGGGTTAGGCAAAGATTTCTCCCCCAATCATAACCCATGAGAGAGAAAATGGGCAAACTGGACTTCATCAAAATTAATACAGCTGCTTCTCATAAAGAATTACTAAAAGAATGAAAAGCCAATAGACAGTTTGAAAGAAAATCTATTTGAAAAACATACATCTGCTAAAGGACTTGTATCTAGAAAAAGATCTTTTGGAACTCAATAAGAAAAGAAACAACCCAGTTAAAATTTTGCATAAGATTTGGACACTTTGCTAAAAACAAACAAACAAAAAAAAAGTAAAAGATGCCTTTACACTTGTAAGAGAACAGCTAAAAGTCAAGACAGACCATACCAAGTGTTGGTGAGAATGTGGCAAACAAGAAATCTCATCGGTTACTGATGGGAATCCAGAATGGTACAACTCGTTTGGTAAATCGTTAGGCATAGTTGAACATATGCCTAACATGTGACTCAGCCACTCTTCCCCATATTCACCTGAAAGAGAAGAAAGCATATATCCATAAAAAGACTTAAACAAAATTGTTTATTGTGGCTTTGTTTGTAAAAAAACAAAAACTGGAAATAGCTCAAATAGCCATCAACATACGAGTGTCTGAACAACTTGTGGTATATCCATATAATGCAACCCTGTTCATAAATGAAAACAAATTACTGATGCACGTGACAATATGAATGTTGTAACATTTGTGACAACAGAGTTACGCTACATGAAGAAGTCAGGCAAAAAGCGCACATACTATTTGATTCCATTCGTGAAAAGCTTCAGGAAATGCAAACTAATTTATAGGGACAGAAATCAGATCATTGTTTTGAGGAACAGGACCAGGAAGGACAGGAATGAATGATTATAAAGGACCTTGAGGAGAATTTTGGGGGTGACAGGTGTATTTATTATCCTGATTGGGGTAATGGTTTCATGTCTGTATGTTTATGTTAAACATATCAAGTTGAACAGTTTAAAGATAAACATTTTGTTGTGTGTGTATTATTCTTCAGGGAAGGTGCAAACAAGAGAGGAACAGAGCTGAGCTCCTTGTAATAAATGTTGAGCAGTTCTAGAAAATCAATTGCTTTTAACAATCCCCTTATTTGAAGTTATGCTTGATGTGGTGAAATTCTGATGCAACCAAAATATTTAGTCAGTCAGTGGCCTGTTCTGGAAGCAGATTAACATGTATTGGAGAGACTAGTTGGCTTCTCGCTCTGCTGATTTAAATTCTGTGTTGCAGAGGTGAAGTCATTTGTATGCAGCCCGTGTTCTTCACCAGCAAACACAGACTGTAAGTCTATGAGTAAATCTGAGCAAGCATTCTGGTTGTACTGTGAGCAATTTGAGTCTTGAATGACCTTGACAATGAGCATATCTAACCTGCAGAGAAAATTGTATCTTTTTTAAATTTTAAGTTAAAAAGTATCGATTCATTTTCATCTAACATAGAGAATCATACACTGATAATACCTCGTAAGCATCTTTTTAACAACATTAATCAATCCTCCAAGTATGAGCCCTCGCTCTCCCTAGGAAGGATGGAGCAGTTATGAGAGTTCATGCCAGTTTTTTAGCATATGTTTTAATCCAGCCTAAGGGTGGATTCTTACCATTTAATGTCTCTTTCCCCATGTTACTTTTTTTTTTTAATTTATTTTAGAGAGAGAGAGAGAGACAGTGCAAGCAGGGGAGGGTCAGAGAGAGAGGGAGATACAAAATCCGAAGCAGACTCCAGGCTCTGAGCTAGCTGTAAGCATAGAGCCCAACGCAAAATTCGAACCCACAAATCATGAGATCCTGACCTGAGCTGAAGCCAGACGCCTAACTGACTGAGCCACCCAGGTGCCCTTCCATGTTACTTTTAAAGGCCTCAGGATTAGGTAAAACTGGCAAGTGTTTGTGTATATGCTTATGAATAATTTCCTAATTCTTGTAATGGTCCAAATATGTGAACAAAGCAGCCAGAGGAATGGATTAGGGATCCAGCCCAAAGTAACACAACCTCAGTACCTGGCCTTGATGCCCACGCTTTGCTACTTTTTAGCTCTTTAAATTTAGTCAAACCATCCTACGTAGCTGGACCACAGGTTACTTATTTGTAACACGAGGAACAAGCACATGAATCACCAGGCTTGTCCGGGTCACACACAGGAAGGCGCTATCAGCAGCTGACTGCAGAAGTCTGGGATTGCAGATGGCCCCGGGTAAAGGCAGCATGCCGCGTTCGGTAGGGGCGGGCCTACTGAGGCACAGACAGTTGGATTCACATCCCAGGTTCCCCTCTCGCACCTGTGTGATCTTGGACAAGTCACCTACCCCTCTGAGCTGCAAATTTCTCATCTGCAAGATGAAGGGCAATCCGTCTCAAAGTGCTACTCTGAGAATTAAACAAAGCAACATATAATAATGTTGGGGGGTTTTCTCAATAAAAGTGAGCAATTATTACGTTGCCAAATGATCAAACAAGAGTTTTATGATCAGGAAAAATGCATTTTTAAATTCCTGATGAGGACAAACATTTCAAATGGGAGTACCAAATCCTCGAGCGTGTAGAAGTAGATTTTAAATTTAAATACATTCCTTCTAAATGAGAATTTCCCCCTTATTATCAAACAAGGAACTCTATTTCTGAGGAAAGATTGATATGCCATATACCAGTTTTAATGAATAATTTTTAATATAATTGAGACAGTTCACACTTTAGTCCATCATTTCAGAAAAAGTTTTATGTAGCTAAAAATTGCATGGGTATTTTTACGATGCCATGAAAGAAGGAGAAATGAGGGACAATAAAATTCCTTAAATTCATGTCAGTCAATTTTCCCCAGTAACTTAACCTAGAAGATGTAGAATGTTTCTCAAGTGATTGATCATTATTTAAGATAAAAAAAAAAAAAAACCCACCAGATATTGTAGAAATAACCCTAGGACAGCCTGGTGTATGTGTCTAAGTTTACAGGGATGAGTGAAACAATGTTACTCGGTCAAGAGTTAAGAAGTGGTGAGAAAGAGAGGCAGGAAAATAAGTAACTAAAAGAGGACAAAGTGAGTACATAAGGGAGGTAGGTGTCGAGAACAGTGGGCCTAAGACAGTGGGAGTCTACTCTACTTACGAAGCTAAGGAAAAGTTTCAGTGAACAAATAACTTTTGGGCTGACTCTCAATCGGAGAGTAGATGTTTTCCTGGGAAACAATAGGAGAAAGAAATGGAAGACAGACTGTTTGATGTACAGTACGTGGTTAAGTAAACAATGAGATTCAGGTGCGGAACAGGGAGAGGGGGGCCTGGAGTCCAAGGACCAGTGATGGCCCTTTATATAATATATAGTAAGAATGTGGCCCTGATTCTGCAGGTGCCTGGTCCACTAACTATGCTGGCACTGAGGAGTCCTCGCTGTGGGTCAGGAGATTGGTTATTTCAGGGTAGCACTGTGGATGTAGAGAAAGAAGATCAGTATGCCAAATAGCTGGTAGAGATTCATGTGGAGTCTCGAGTGTTCCTAGATGTGTGGAGACTTGTGTATTTGCTTGGGAAAGACTGGTGTGAATGGGCCCATGACCATACGTGGGAGCTGTGTGAGCAGGGCAGCAATGGCCACCAAGGGGTAAGAGAATCCTGGATCTCTGTGGTCCTATGTTTCTCAAAAACATAACTTAATAAGAATGTTCTAAGTCTTTAACTCTACCAAGAGCACAACAACTGCCATGATGGGGTTGCCATTTCTGTTGCAGATGGGATAAAAGGGATGCAGTGGCCCCTTGAGTCTGAGCGTCTTCTTGCCAATTCTCAGATAACTACCACCGGAGAGTTCCACCCTGAGACAGTTTTTACCATCTCCTTGGAGAGGCAGCATAATGCAAATCCAGAAGGAGGTGGCTCTGGAAAGGCCTCTATATATCAGGAAGTGTTCAACCATTCATAATCATCTCATGCCTTCCTTCCTCAAGCTGTCTGGAATATCGCTGATGTGCAAAGCCATGCCCCACCTCCGTGGAGCTACCTTCTCACTGGGGACAAAGCTTCACACTCAGCCCAACAACTGGAGATGACTGAGTGGCTGGGGGTCTGAAGAAGGGCAGAGATGGTCCAGGCTGGTAGAACCCAGAAGGAAAGGGAAGGGGCTCTGAGCCACGAGGTGGTCAAAGCTGCTGGCTTTCATCTGAACTTCGAAGGATAGGGATTGGATCAATTGATAAGACAGTACTCAAGCCAGAGAGAGGACATGCGAAGAGGCCCGGAGGCACTGACAGAGCCTCTGCTCACCCACGGGCAGCGCCCCAGAATCGGGGAGGCCCTCCTCCTGTTGCCCCTTCCACCCTGCTGGAGCTCTTGGCCTTCTCCTTGGCTGCTTGTCTCAGTACTGGCATTCAAACCATCCTCACTTTGGGGTGCTTTGGTCCCCAACCCCCCAACTCCTATCAGTGGACATTTTTGGTTTTCACAACTGAGAAGAAATGTTATTGGCATCTAGACGGTTGAGGGCATCCTGCAATGCAAAGAACTGTGTGTGTGAGTGTGTGTGTGTGTGTGTGTGTGTGTGTGAGTGTGTGTGAGTGTGTGTGTGTGTTGTTGGTGGTGGTGTTGTTGTTGTTGTTTTTGCAAAACAATGCAAAGAGTTTACAGTTCAAAATATGAATAGTGCTGAGGTTGAAAAACCCTGGATTACTATTCTATTTAACCCTTGTGTTCCCAAGTACTGGAAAAAAAAGAGATGCTTCAGTAGGAATTTTCTTCAACTCAGCAGTCACCTCAGACACGACTGTGACATTTTTCCTGGGACCGGAACCCTTAAAGCCCCACCTTTGAGGTTCCCCCCAGAGAGACTGGCCCCCTGCCCGCCTGTCCATCCTGTCAGCAGAGTCACCTGCTGCAAAGGGCCAAGAAGGAGGAGGAAAGAGGCCAAGCCAGTTTGTTTGAAGATTAGAACCACATTGGGGCTCTTTGAAAACATGTTAAGGAGCAGAAATGGAAACACTTTTCAAGAGGTTAAGGAGAAAAAGCATGATCAGAATACAGACAGAAAGAATGGGTGTTGGCTTCACTAAGTCTACTCTAACAGAGTACCCTAACCTGGATGGCTTAAACAACTGAACCGGCTGAAAGGTGTCATCTCACAGTTCTGGGGTCGGAATCTGAGACCGGGTGTCTGCAGTCAGTTCCTGCTGAGCCTTGGAGGGAGGTCCTGTTCCATGCCCGGCTCTGAGCTGCTGGTGGGGTGCTGGCGCTCTTGGGCTAGAGGCCTCGCCTCACTCTGTGCCTCACTTTCCCCTGGTGTTCTTCCAGGGCGTGTGTCTGTGTCCAAATTTCCCCTTTTTACAGAGGCACTAGGAATATTGGGTTAGGGTCTGCGGGGATGTCACCTGCACTAATTACATCCGTAACAACCTTCTTTCCAGATAAGGTTACTTATTTGAGGCACTAGGGGGTTAGGACTTCAGCATGTGAACTTGGGAGAGACACAACCTGTAACAATGTGCTAATCATCACTTCTACTGCAGCCTCCACACACTTTACTTTGTACTTAAACTTTAGAACTAACACTGAGGGGGCGCCTGAGTGGCACAATCAGTTAAACATCCAACTTAGGGCTCAGGTCATGGTCTCATAGTTCATGAGTCCAAGCCCCATATCAGGCTCTGTGCTGACAGCTCAGAGCCTGGAGCCTGCTTCGGATTCTGTGTGTCTCCTCTCTCTCTGCCCCTCCCCTGGTTGCACTCTTGTCCTTTTCTCTCTTTCAAAAATAAATAAACATTAAAAAATTTTCTTACAAAGAAAAGAGCTATCACTGAGTCTGCCTTTATATAGGAACTTATAAAGTAGGATAATTCTATCATGGAACTCTGAGCTTCTTGAGAGAAGAGGCTGGGGCACATACACATGTAGAGCTGTTACGAAATTGAGCATAAAACAAACATTTTAGTGCTTTGAAAACTTAAAGCATTGCAGTTCTGAATGCTATTTTGATCACAAAATTTTTATATATATATGAAAAAAAAATCTGTTAAGCCACTTTGTTGACAACTCCTGCCAGGCTCCTTGCATTTCTTCTCTCTTTGGGGAGCACAAAGCTCATACTTGAATTTGAGATAATTGAGTAACCCATGTGGCCTACACTTTACTCTTCTTTCTGTTATTTTACTTTATTATATCCTATTTTATGTCCATCTATAATTACAGATTGGAGATCAGTGGAAGAAAATATATTTTTTAAATGTTTATTTATTGGCAGGGGGGTGGCAGAGAGAGGGGGAGACAGAGGATCTGAAGCAGGCTCTGCACTGACTGCAGAGAGCCCGAAGCGGGGCTCGAACTCATGAACTGTGAGATCATGACCTGAGCCAAAGTCAGACGCTTAACCAACTGAGCCACCTGGAGGCCCCCAAAATTGTTTTATATAGATAAAAACCTGTGCCTGATGGAGCTGCTGGAATGAGACAAAGAAAGTAGAGGCACCAGTGTTTATTATGCACCAAATACCTTTCGAAATAATATATCTAATCACTGCAAGATCTAACTGATAGTTTTTAGGGATATAATTTTGTAAAGTTCATTACTCTCTTGATATTCCTCTGAGATATTTTGATCTGAGAATTTATTTTGTTTCAGCTCCCTGCCCCTGGTGTGGTCCATGCAAGCTGCTTTGCAGCTCTCAGAATCCACCCATTTCTGGGCTCAGCTGTGAGGCCAGTTTTTATACTCAGCCTGTACTTGGTGTGGGACACTTAGCAGTCACCAAGCTGGTGAGTGACAAATTAATTCATACGTAAATTGATTGAGTTTATGGATTTCTAGACTGATAGAATTTGTAATTAGTATAAATGATGATGATCACTTAAATCTAATGCATTGGCTTTTTCCACTCTGGCTGTAGTTTAAGGACCTTTCCAATTCTGCTTCTGGCCAACTGTTACCTGACTGCAGGGTGCAGGCTAAGCCTCCTCTCAGATGAAAGTGGGTCAGAGGAAAGAGGCTTGGGCAAGGAGGAAAGAATGTCTTTCTTTGTCTTATCTAGCAGCATCTAGAAGGTTGGATTTGAGGGAAAAGATAAGGAAAAAGGGAAAAGGATAATGTTGAAACAAGATCAAAATGTGAAGTCGGCCGTAATATCCAGAAAATTCTCATTCTGCTCCAACATGAGGAGGACAAATAACTTGATTACTCAGATAACTCTAAAGATGAGCTTATTTGTACCTTTGATGGTCTGTGGCTGATGACTAAAGTGGGTAGGGTAAAGGTAAATATTTTCAACTGTAATGAAGGATCCTTCAGAAACTTACTTATTCCCTTGTTGCTACTACTACTCAAATATAACAGAACCCAAATTTAATGAGAAAGGTCATACATAAAATTACCACATGGTTTAATGGAGAAGTGTATGGATGATAGGATCAAAAGATATGCATTATTTTATTTCTCCTTTATATCTATTTATGTGTAGAGATGAGACACCTTCTCTGTTCTAGATTCTACACTAGACATAAGGTGCTTAGTATTTTTGTACCAAAATATGAAAGACGGGATTTCTGCTATTAAATAATGTTCAGTATACGGGAGAAAATAGAAAATAAATGTATATTTACAGTACAGTGTGACCATTGTTATAGGTTCAATAAACAGATTGGGAAATAAGAACCTAAATCTATTGAGGAGCATCAGGGAAGGTACTACAGGAGAGAAGTAATTGAGCTGAGATTTGAAGTTTATATGGAAATTTTTTTAGGTGGACAATATGAGAGAAGATATTTTAAGCTCAGGATATCAGTGAACTAGGTGTGTGGAGTTGAGTTCACCTGAAATATGAACCGTAAGTGTATTAGAAAAGGCAGGATACAAGTCTGGATACTTAGGCAAAAGTCAGATTATGAAGGGTCTTCTTTGTCATGCCAGTAGTTTTAGATTTTATCATTTGGGAAACAAATCACCATTCATGAATAATACATGGGTAGGTAGCATCACTACTTTTTCATGTTCAAATAATTACCATAAGAATGATGTAGAGGATGGGTTGGAAGATGTGATTTAAAGACCATTAATAATCTATCATGACAATAGGGCAAAAAAAGAAAAGAAAAAAACCACAATGATCACATCAATAGATGAAAAGAAGCATTTGACAAAATCCAGCTCACATTCATGATAAAAAATCCCAGGAAAGTAGAAATAGAGGGCAACTTTCTCAAGATGATAAACAATACCTACAAGACAACCTGCAGCTAACATCATATGTAATGGTGAGAAACTCAGAATCTTTCCCCTAAGATGAGAAATGGGGCAAGGATGTTTCCTCTCTCTAGTCCTTTTCACCATCATACTGCAAGTTCTACCTAAGGCAATAAGATAGGAAAAAACATACAAGGAATACAGATTGGAAAGGAAGAAATAAAAAATTGCTTTTGTTTATAAATAACATGATCATCTATGTAGAAAGGCTTAAAGAATTGACAAAAAAAAATCTACTGTAACTAATAAGTGATTATACCAAAGTTGTAGCATGCAAGGTTAAAGTTCAAAGGTCAATTACTTTCCTATATACCAGCAATGACAAGTGAAACTTGACATTTAAAACACAATACTGTGGCACCTGGATGGCTCAGTCGGTTGGGCCTCCGACTTAGGCTCAGGTCAGATCTCATGTTCATTCCTGAGTTTGAGCCTTGTGTCAGGCTCTGTGCTGACAGCTCAGAGCCTGGAGCCTGCTTCCAGTTCTGTGTTTCCTTCTCTCTCTGCCCCTCCCCATTTCATGCTCTGTCTCTCTCTCTATTAAAAATAGATAAAACATTAAAGAATAAAAATAAAAATGAAACACAATACCGTTTACATCATCACACAAAGATGATGTATACCTATGAAGTACATAGGTATAAAGCTAACAAAATCTGTACAAGATCTATATGAGGAAAACTTCAAAAACTCTGATGAACAAAATGAAAGAACTAAATAAATGAAGAGATATTCCATGTTTAGTGATAGAATATCTCAATATTGTCAAGAGGTCAGTTCTTCCCAAATTGATCTATAGTTATACTATAATTCCAAGCAAAATCCCAGCAAGTTATTTTGTGTATATTGACAAACTTACTCTAAAGTTTATATAGAGAGGCAAAAGTCCCAAAATAACAGACAACGTTGAAGTAGAAGAACAAAGCTGGAGGGCTGATACTACAAACTGAAAAGTCTACACTTGTGACTCCAACTATAAGACATTTTGGAGAAGGCAATCCTATGGAGACAGTAACAAGTTCAGGGGCTTCCCAGGATGTGGCAGTAGAGGAATAAATAGGCAAAGCAGAGCAGATTTTTAGGGCAGTATGAATACTTTGTATGATACCATAATGATGGATACACATCATTATGCATGTATCCAAATGCATAGGATATATAACTGCAATAGTGAATCATAATCTTAACTATGGACTTTGGATGACTATGAGATGTTGATGTAGGTTTACCAGTTTTAACAAACGTACCACTCTAGTGGGAAATACCGATAATGCAGGATGCTCTTTGTGTATGGGGACATGGGTTTCTGGGAAATCTCTGTACCGTCCTATCAACTGTGTTCTAAATATGACTACTCTAAAAATGCTGTCTTAAAGAAAGAAAGAAAGAAAGAAAGAAAGAAAGAAAGAAAGAAAGAAAGAAAATCTTAATTTTTAAAAGTCCTTTAATAGTTCATTTGATCAATGACTCACATCTCAAGTGATTAGTAAGCAAAAGTGCCCATCTGATAGCTCTTAGACTTAGATTTACATAGGAGAAAAGAAGTTGTGCATGGAGCGAATGTCCTCCATTGTGGCTAGACAACCTGGGCTCTGAGAGTGACGGTGGCCTCTCCATGGCCAAGGCTATCGGAGACTAGTTAATTGATTTTCCCATCTGCTACTCATTCAAGTTTCCTGTGCGAAGGGATCAGATATACAACAGTCTGGGCGTCACAGCTGGCTCCTAAACAAAGATTCCTTTCTGTAGGAAACCAATTTAGGCACTAGCCACTTCTGACTTCTCCTCCTATGGTTTTCTAATCACAGTCTGTTTTCCAACTAATTAGTGTTGGGACGACTCAGCCCTGAACCTCAACTGGAAGATGTGAGTGTCATAGGGAGAGAGCACTTAATCAAATGACTTGTCATTATTCAACAAAGAGATTTCCTCTGGTTAAGACTGCCACCCTTCCAGAGGCACTGGGTCTTCCTTTTTCCAGCATGGGACTGAGCAGTCTGGGCTCTGCCGCGGCTCCCATGGCACTGA
>NC_043703.1:152905847-152921512 GCF_006229205.1 Suricata suricatta
CTCCTTGAGGCCATGAATCCCTCTCCCAGAGACTATGCTTCCTGTGCCCGTGGAGAGACAGTATGTAACTACAAGCTTTGTGAAAGGGAAAAGGGTGACTAAATTACAGTGGTGTGTTAAAAAGCCTCACTAGAGGGAGTGCTGTGGGGTAAAGACAAACACATTACCTTGATCTATAACTCATTGTGATAGCTTGTAAATAAGATCTAATATATATTATGTACATGTTATATGCTGGTCATCGTGTAGTAGTTTGCAGGCATTATCTCCCTTAATACAAAAACTCTAAGTAGGTATTCATATTTTTCTTGATTTAACATAGGAGGACACCAAAGTCATGAGAGATTATGTAATTCACCTGTATTCAAAGAGATTAACAAAAATTAATTTTCATTTTAATTTGTGTGATTTCTAGTGAATTTGCCCATTTATTACCATGTATTTACTGGTCATTGTTTTTTTCTGATGAATGACCTCTAGGGTGCCTTTAGAGGTCATTCTCTTATGATTAATGAGACATTTGCCCATAGGCTTCTCTGGATATCGATTTTTTTATATTGATTTTTGAAAGTGATCATACATTTAATGGAAAATCATAATTTTATTCGCAAACCTAAAGTTGTTTTATCCCTCACAGATAAAAGCCAAGAAGATGGTATTTTTCTGGAGGCAGATCACATATGTACCTGACTTTTTGGCCAAGAGTTATCTATGAGATTCCAGGAAGAAAAGCTGTTTGGAAAAGAAATAAGAATTTGTGTTTATGGGGGGAAGAGGGGGTTTTAAAACCAGAAAGCAATACTCATTCCAGTGCTCTATCTTTTCAGACAACAACTACAGATAATCTAAATAGAGGGTGAGGAGAAAGCCTTTGTATATACTGTGAACTAAGTAATTGGGAAAAGAACGTGCAGGAGTGGAAGTCAGGAGAAAGTTCTGGGTTTTTTCTGCTTTTGACAATTTTAAGAACTTCAGATAAACCATTTAAATTTCCTGAATCATAGGTTTTTCCCTAGCAAATGTCTTCCAAAAGTATGAGTTATTATTGGCCTTGATTTAAAATAAATATGATGATCAGCCCTCAATGTAGAATAGAGAACACATGGTCTAATGCTATTATCTTTTTCTTTTCAATAGATCATTATTAAGTTTCCACAGGGTGCATGAATTTATAATCTATAATTTATATAGGTAGAAAAGTTGTCAGTTTATTAAGCTCATTTAAAAAGCAAATATCACCCATATATTTAATGTGAATGAATATCAGCCCAGTTGTCCCCCAAATTGAGTCGGGAATAGAGAATAGAAAAGCACTTTTCCTTTTTCTGAAAAGGCTTGATGCCAAAACAATCTAGCTTGTTTTTCCAAACATGGTAGATCCAAAAGAGTAGAGAATCTGTTAGAAACAGATGTTCTTGGAAACAATGGCATCTGAAGGTTTATTTCTTTGAGGGAAGCAAAATGATGAAGGAAATAATTAATTCAAAAATTATACCTGGAAATTAAAAATGACACCATTTGCAAAGGCATAAAAAATTAAGTTGAAAAGCTCTAATGAGTCATGTGCAAACCCTCTATACCATTGCTACTCAATGTATGGCTCCTGAAGGAGAGCCGGTCCATGATTCTGTTTCTTACTTGTTAGCAATGAGATATGTACAGAAAGTGAGAGTAAGGGTTTAGCAGCTTCTGCAGTTATTTGACATTTCCGTAACATCCAACCTCTGATCCGTGGACATGATTCTTGAAAAATGTGCAAACCAGTTTGTGATTATTTAACTTAGTTGGTAAGCCACATACAGTGCAAGCTATGACCTAGTTATGCATAGTGGTCATACTTACATAGCCCTGCAGTGAGTAGAAAACAAAACCCATTCTGCATCATAGATATAAATTCTACAAAACTCTATGGAACAAATGAAGAGGACCTAAATAAGAGCAGTGATAATCTATGTTCGTGGACTGGAAGACTCAGTATTTTTGAAGATGTCTGTTTTCCCCCTGAATAATGTATAAAGTCAATGCAATCCAGGTGAGATCTTGGCATAGTTTTGTGTGTGTGGGAGTGGGGAGGGTGGAAATATGACAGGCTGAAATGTAATTGATATGGGTTAGAAAACAACCTAGGCAGGGGCACCTGGGTGGCTCAGTCGGTTGAGCGTTCGGCTTCTGCTCAGGTCATGATCTCACATTCATGGGTTCAAGCCCTGCATCGGGCTCTGTGATGACAGCTAGCTCAGAGCCTGGAGCCTGCTTCAGATTCTGTACCTCCCCCTCTCTATGACCCTCCCCTGCTCACACTGTCTCTCTCTGTCTCTCAAAAATAAATAAAAAACATGAAAAAAAACATTAAAAAAACCAGCTCACAGAATGGAAGACCTCATTTACAGAACACATATTCAACAAAAGACCCATATCCTGACAAAAGATACATATAATCTAGAAATTAATAAGAAAATGGGAATCTAATTTAAAAACGGGCAAATAACTAAAACGGATACTTCACAAAGGAGGATATTTAAAGACCAATAAACAAATGAGAAAATGCTTAACTTCATTAGTCAGCATGAAAAGACAAACTCAAGTTGTAAAATGGCAAGTGTCGGCCAACATTTGGAGTAACTGGAACTTTCGTATGTCACTGGCGAAAGTGTTAGGCTACCAGATTATTGAGCTGTATCTATTTAAAGTTAAACCTACACATACCCCATGAACAAGAAATTTTACATACTCTACCATAAGACATATGGTAGAAGGCTTATAATTACATTAGCCCCACAATGGAAATTACCCAGTGCCCATGAATAGCAGAGCAGAAAAGGAAAGGATGGTGCATTTACACAGGGGAGTATTCTACAACAGTGAGGACAACTCATTTACAACCACACCCAATCACATAGAAGGATCTCACACATAGAGTCCTGAACCAAATGAGGCAAACACAAATGAGTGCATATGTGTTGTTCCATTTATTTCAACAAAAATAGCCGCTAGTAATCTCTGCTATTTAAAGCCTGAATAGTGGCTACCTTTAAAAGAAAGTAATGTTGTAATTGGAGTGCCAGGGAAACTCCCAGGGCGCTGGGGACTCTGTTTCTTGATCTGGTCACATGCGTTCCATTTGAGAATGTTTACTGATCTATGCTCTCTCATCCCTGTGTACTTTATAAGTCAGTCGACTGATCAAGCTAACTAAACACAAGCACACAGAAAAAGGGAGAGAGAGAGAGGTTTCAATGAAGAGTTAGAGAACCTTGAGGGAAAAGATAAGTCAAGTCAGATTTCCAATTCTGAAGTTCCCCTCAAGTTGAACTAGCACTTTGAGTTCACTGAGAGTATCGTAAGGGTCATGTCCCTTTTAAAAAGAGAGGTTTTAAAATGATAGATTCTCCAGTGTGCCAATTGTGTTCTCAAATATAAATCCAGTATATATACCTAGCAATAGAGAAGAAAAAACAGTAGGGACTGTCAAATATAGGGAACATAAAATGGTTCAGTAACTCTAGAATTCCCAGCTTGAATCTTTTTATCCAAGAACTTGTACTGTGTCTCAGACGTAGAAACACTGGAGGTACCACTGTTGACGGTTTATTATAAGCAGGGGTGGCAGAATCTAACAGGATCGCTGAGAGCCCAAATTGAGGTACCACATGTGAAGCCAGATACTCTAAAACAGGAGTTATTTTTGGTCTTGGTTTAAAGTGAACGTTATACCCAGTTTTCCAGCTGAAATAAATAAGTAATGTGCAGCCTAATGCTGTTACCTAAAAGTAATAAGCATGTTAATTTAGTTTAGAATAGGTAGTAGAATTATATTTCATTATATCTAAAAATAAAGACTTTTAGAGCCCTAAAAAGACAAATCAGTGGATGGGCCGAGGTGATGGACAGAGTCCTATAGCTTAATACGTTACAGATGATGAGAATTTGCTGTGCTCTGAGTTAGGAGGTGGGTGGAGGCAGTCTGTTTGAAGGTTTATGCTTCTGCCCCTCGCTCTCTGGAGTACTTCTCTTGGCCAATCAGATTTAATACACACTGCTGAATATTCCCTTCCCATGAGATAATGCCACATGTTAGCTGCACATTAGTTTCTCTGGATGGATATGCATTAATGCCACTACCTTTTATAATACTTTTTTTATTCATTAATTCAGTTATTTGTTCATTGTTTTGGTTACTTAATAATTTATTCAGTGATTGCACATCCACTAATTACAACATATTGGGGACTGTGGGAGATAAAGAGATGTCTAAGAAATAGTCCTTGCCTTCAATGAGAATGGGTTCTAATACAAATATCATAAATAAAAATAAAAGCTATTTAAGACAGAATGCAGGAAGATAAAGTAAAATTTAGTAATCGAGAGAAAGAAAGACTTCCTTTCAGAGAGGTTAATTGAGAATTTTTCAGAAGGCCTGGTCTTTGAACTGGGATATAAAAAGGAAAACAAACAAACATTTGGACAGAGGAACTGAAATGAAGTAAGCCCAATTCGAGGAAACCAGATTAGCAAACATACAGAGTGGGGGAGCTTTAGTATATATTAGGAGCAGCAAGTCAAGTCTGCCTGGTGCACAGGCTGCAAGGAAGGGAGTAAAGAATGGAAAGGAAGGAGGATGTAGTAGTGGAACGTCTAAATTCAACAGAGAAGACTAGAATTGAGGACTGGGGAGCTGTAGGGAATAAGCTGAGAACTTCCCTGAGCCTGCACTGACGGGTTAACAAGGCATAAAGAATTAGAAAGCCATAGGATGTGCACAACCAAGTTTGTGTAAACAAGATTATGTAAACAAGATTACATAATGTGAGTCAAAGGCCCCCAGTATAGGTAAAGTGGGGCAAAGACAGCAGTACAGGATAAAAATATAGGAATGCAGAGTCTCAGGATGAAGGCATCCAAGATGAAGTAAACAAGATTAGGTATTCAGGGCAGAAACACCCCCCAATTTAGTACAGGAGCAGAGAGCTGCTTTCACAGGAAGGAAGGACCAAATTAGGTAAAAGGCTATAGACCTCTGCCTGGTGTTGTTGCCCAGAAGGGAGCTAATTAGCAAAAGAAAGGTGCCTTGTTAATCCTAAAGTAGCATGCTAGGTCTTTCTGATCCTCTAGGACAGTTTAGGTAAACAAAGGTGGTGCCTCAGGTCTGGTGTAAACAACCTTCCACCCAGCGCCAGGATTTTGTTTCCTATTAACCCAAACCCCTAACATTCAAATCTTCAAAACCCCCTTTCCCCCAGGCCCATGAGTTAATGTTCATGGTTTCATCCTCTCTTTGTGCACGCCCACCACCATGTTTGTAGGCCTTCTGATCCTAATAAATACAGAGCAAGGACCCTTACTTAGGGCTCTGGTCTTCTCCTGGGCATTAGCCTCTCTCACATTTTTAATCCTGCCTCTGGCTTTCTTGCTGGACAAGAAAGAACTCCAGACCCAGAGTCTATGACAGGGAGCCACAGAAGACTTGGGACTGGGGACAGAGGGAGACTGTTAAGAAATGTTCCCACCTTTAGAATGTAAATTACATAAAAGCAGGATCTGCTGAATCCCTAGTATATTCCACAGTAAGTTTATAGTAGACATTCAGTACATATTTGTAGAATATTATATTGAATGTTCTTCAAGAATGACATTTAAGATATGCATGGCACTTCTAGTCATTTTAAATGGAATATGTAATACATGTAAGTTTCAGAAAAATCTAAAATGTTTAGAAGAAAATATATTGAAAAATTTCTCCTCTGGACTCCTACATCCTATCTCTCCACCACTGAGTTCCTCTCCAAGAAGCAATCAATCACTGTTACCCATTTCTTATAAACATATCAAGACACTGTGTGTCGATGTCTTTTATATACATAATTTCTACTTTTTATACAAATGAAGACATTCTACATATGAAGTTCTTCGGGGTACTTTTATATTTATATATCAGCAATTATTTCTCATCTGGACATACAAAACTGTCTCATTCTTTTTAAAGTATTGCTTATTATTTGAATGAAAGAAATATAATTTATTTAAACAATACTCTCAAGATAGACATTTTTCAATGTTCTCTCGTTTAAAAATATAGGTGGCATCCAGGGTGTATTTATTGTGGTGTTTTTCTTTGTAAAATATTATGAAACATTTAAATATAAGAAAGCTACAAACATAATTCAACAGGAACCTTTGTGCCCACCAGCAGCCAAAAAGATACAATATTAATACAATATAGTTTAACCCTACATGTAGTCCTCTCCATTTCCATAACTGCCCCTCTCTTAGATCAGCATTAGTATAATTATTACTAGGGCTGAGTGATTCTACCTGTATTTCAGAGACATTTATACTTTTCCCTTTCAATGGACTTTCTGTTCATAACCATTGCCCATTTTGTATTATATTGTCAGTACTTTATTATACAGGAACTCTTGATGTGTTCGCAAAGTGACCTTTTCGTGTGGAAAGACAAAAGAGAATGTTTGTGGTTGACTTCCACACCTCTCTCTTGGTTGCCCGATCATGAGTCAGTAGCTCCTCCTTTTCCGGAAGCATGGGCTTGGTTTAGTCTTCACTGTCCCCAAGACTGGGTGGTAAACCCAGCAGCAATATGCAGCTCTGCTAGCCAGCTGGCCCCCAAGCTCAGACTGTCCTTCCTTGGACTTGCAGGACTGCCCTGATACTTTCTTAATAGAAGGGGAGAGCAACAAGTAAGCAAAGCCCCTCTCCTTCAGCACAGCCCCAAAGAGAATCTATCTGCACCTGATCCAAGCCTACATGCCTCCGGTTCTCAAGAGAACAGGACTCCTGAGCTTGCTAACCTTCTGCCTATGGACTAGCAGATGCACACAGTGCTTGCCCTGACTTTCTGCACAGTAAGCTGTGATGTGGCTTGCACGTGTTTCTTTTGCCAGTTTACCATTTGTCCTTTGACTTTGTCTTTTGCCTTGAAAACTGTTCTGCAGTTTTGGTGTTCATTAGATTTCAAAAATGATTTATTAAATGCTATGTGATTATAAGTAGAACTTAGCTTCCTTCTAAACTTAAAAGATCTCCTTGTATTTTTCTGTACGTGATGTATAATTATTATTTCAGCTCCATATCTCCAAATATACAGCTTAATCCCCTGATGGCCTGTTATGCAACTTAGTATCTAGTGATATTCCACAGAGACATGTAATTTTCCTTTTACTACTCTAGTCTGGGCTCATAAATTCTCTTTCAAATGGGAAAAAAAAAGCATCATATATTAAATCTGTTGGACAATATAGAATAATGTGTACTTTCAGTTAATTATTTATATGGTGTAACACTCTGTCTTTTTAAAAAATGTTTTGTTTCTTAAACTTATTCCAAAATAGAAGGGAATATACAAGAAGTGTCCATGAGCTTATCATC
Source organism: Suricata suricatta (assembly GCF_006229205.1). Classification (NCBI taxonomy): domain Eukaryota; kingdom Metazoa; phylum Chordata; class Mammalia; order Carnivora; family Herpestidae; genus Suricata; species Suricata suricatta. The sequence goes on from NC_043703.1 coordinate 152,913,231, forward strand.
CATCTGCAAGACCCAACAATTCATGGCCACTCTATTCTATCTTTGCGACAGCCTATTCCGCCACCCACTGCTTCATCACTGGGTCAGCTGATCAGTCATTTATGTTGAGGGTTCTCAGACTTGTATTATGCATAAACAAGCTTTTTTCAGACTTATCTTATGCTTAAAGAGGTCAAAGTTATTAAAAGTAATGATCCATGTTTCTTCCTTCCACTTTTGTAGTTTTATTTTTCAAATTTGAATAATTATTCAAATTATTTGTGGGATTATTTTGGCCTAAGGTGTCGTACTTATTTTTTTCATGTTGCTTTTTAATTGTTCCAGTTGAAGCTTACTCAAATAACCTTTTTTAAAAATAATGCATCTTTTCATTAGTGATTTGAAATTTCAACTTGATTCTATAGCAAATGCCCATTTGTAATTGGAGGTTTTTATGTATATTCTGATATAGCCTATTAATCTGGCTAAATGTACGATTTAAATTGCATTTGTTAAATGTTTTTCATCAATATTCATAAATGATATTTTACTTAGTTTTATTTTTATAATATCTTTTTACATTTTTAAAAAATATTTGTTTATTTTTTAGAAAGAGAGAGAGAAAGAGTTCAAGCAGGAGAGGGGCAGAGAGAGAGGGAGACACATAATCTAAAACGGGCTCCAGGCTCTGAGCTGCCAACACAGAGCCTGACATGGGGTTGGAACTTGGGAACCATGAGATTATGACCTGAGCCAAAGTCGGACACTACACTGACTGAGCCACCGAGGCTCCCCTCTTTTTTATATCATCTTTGACAGAATTTGTTATCAAAATTGTGCTCAATTTTTTAAATGAATCTGAAAGTTTTTCCTCCACTTTTTATCAGTCAGAAAGAGTTTAAATACTATTGGAGGTCATTGCTTTTAAAGTTTGGACAGATTTTCCTTGTGAAATCATCTGGATTTCTGGTAGATATGTCTTTGATAAGTTTCTCTATTTCTTGTGATAACAGATTGATTTGGATTGACTATCTCATCTGGAGCCACTCTTCATTTTACATAAAAAGCGGTTTCTAGTTTTTGGATTCTTCTTTTATTCTTTTTTCTTTTTCTCTGTGAGTCAAGTCTAGGCCCTAGGAACAAGTACTTCTCCTGACTCTATGAGGATCTGAGCATCAGGCACTATTCTCTGTTATCCTTTCAGATGACTTCATCCCCTTTAGGGATGGTTTAGGAAGTTTCTCACATGGCTGCATTGATCAGTACTTTGCAGGATACTAGGAGGATGTTGTGCAGATCCACAGAGTCCTTTGTCTGCTGCTGCATCCTCTCTGGTACTCTGTGATGGCAACTCTAGCCACATTGGTCTCCCAAACGTGTGGGCTCCATCTCCTCGAGTCAGGAAGCCCACGGGGCTTCGCCGGGGGTCCTGCTCTATGATCTGTGATCTGGCTCTCTCTCAAGGAAGTAAGTTAGACAACCGTAGGGCTCACGTATGTATTTCCCACCTCCCACTGATCACTGTTCTTCATTGCCTTCAATCTCTATGTAAGTCTTTGATTTCTAAAAACATGTCTTGACTTATTTATCTGGGTTTTTTTGTGCAAATGTTCATTTCTCTTCTTTGGGTATATTAATATCTTGGGAGACTATTAATAGATGTAGTTTGAATGCCTCTTTCCTTTTAGCACATCTATCATTTCCTTCTGTTTTTAAAAATCTCATGTTTATACTCCTCATTTCTGTTCTCTGTCTCATTCCTTGAAGTCTGTTTGGCCTTGTCGTGTCCCTTTGGGGTTGTTCCTACATGCTTACATGTTATATGCCCTGTGCTTAGTCAGCTCATGATTTGTTGCTGTCTGTTGTTACATCATACTTTCCCTACATTCGTACACCTCTGATTCTGTTCTCATAGTGTGGCCATGATTGCTTTATAATATTTCTTTAAGCCATGGGGATGTATTTGGTCGCAATTTCCACCTACTATGTAACAATATATTTTCTGTTGAGTGTTCTTCACCTCATGTTTTTTTTTCTATTCTTTTTCCTTTTATCTCATCTTATGATTGCATTAACTATATTACTTTATTTTTTTCTGGGTAGCTAATTTTAGGAATACACAGGGGGAGGAAGCAGAGCTCAGGTGAATGAGACTTCTCTTTATGACCATGAGTGTCTCTGTGTGATGCCTTTAATCCCTTCCTGCTCATTAGCCAACCAAGACTGACACCACAGGGTCTTTAATGACGCTGCCTTTTTCCTTTCGTCTTCTTCAACATCAGACTATCTCCTGGAGTATAGAGTCTTATTTCTTTTGATGGTGTTAGAAGAAAATAAACACATAATTTTAAAGAAGATAAAAATCTGAATTCATTTGAAAGAATGCTTTACCTGGTGTTCCATTAGAATAGATCGTCTTGGTGATGGTTTCTGAAGTGCTTCATCCTCCAGGAAGCACAACATATGGTGATTTCCACCTGTGCCGTGGAACTGAGGGCAGAATCATAGACAGTTGGTTTTGGTCCAGGATGTCATCGGTCTGGAAACCTGTTTTAGTCCCACTTCTGCTTTCAATTATTTGTCAAAACTCAGATTTAATAAAAATTGCTTTTAATTCAATACGTATTCTCTACCTACTCACAAAGCACTGTCCTAGGTACCAGGCATAGAAATGTCTACCCTTTCCTATTTTACTTGGCAAAATGGGGAAACTACTATGAATGAACTTGATGTGTTGAGTGAAAAATCTGTTGTTCCTGCCTTCTACCTTCTCAGTGGTCGGCCTGCAGCTTGCCTCTCGGTGTCTTGATATTATCTGGTTCCCAGCTCCCTTTGCAGATTCTCCTGTGGCTGCAGAGGCTGGCTCTGCCCAACCCGGGGCCATGTTCCACAGACTTAGGTTAAATGTGCAGCCGGCACTGTTATGCACAGGAAGTCTACAGTTGCTTCTGTATGTTTTGATGCCCTAAGAAATCAAATCCAATATCAAAAATAATTTTGTTTTTTTTTCCCTAAAACATTTTACATTACTGTCTTGTTTGAGAACTCAGGGATTCTTGACCACACAGCAGGTGATTCTGAAAGTTCCTTCCTCCCTTCCTCCCTCCCTTCCTTCTTTCCACCTGCTTGCCTGCCTATCTTTGTTCCTTCCTCTTTTTCACACACAATGTGTGTTCAAATATTTGAAAATGGCATATGGAGGATGACACATAAACACCACAATTTAAAATATACCCAGCTCCAGTGAGAGAGCCATCTTGATTATAAAGGACATATAATTGACAGATATTCAGTCACCTCAGTGCTGCGGTGCATGAAGCCAGCATCTGTAAGGGATACTCAGTTGTGAGTAGTGAAGAAGTTATGTGCCTCCATAAGCTTTTATATCTTAGACCAGATGTTTAAACGATTCTCTCATTCAGTGGCCCTGGGTTGGGCTGCATGAAGGGCAGAGATGGAAACCTGAATAGGATCTTTCACACTTAGCTTTACCCTGCAGACAGAAACATAAAAGAATAAGGTAGAGGCATAGAAAGAAAAAAAAAGCAAAAGATTTAAGTATCTTCTTTTGCTGTCCTTTCTTCCCTCCTATCCCTTCCCTCATGTCTGCACTCAGCTGGGTCTACAGTAATGGCCCCATCTTCACTGCTTCTTCATACAGCCCTTCATCTTTATCTTTAGAGCTTGGAAAATGCCTTTTGTTACTTCCAGCCCTTAGCAGAGAGAGTCCCACTGAGCAAGCCAGCCCCCTAGGGTGAGGGCCTGTCAACATTTCCCACCAGCAACTAGTTTTTCTTAACACTTGGCAGTTAGACACATGCCCGGGACACGCAGTTCCTTCTCTGTGGAGAGACATGTAAATAAGGGAGCTGGGCCACTAGACTGGAACAGGTGGTAGGATTCTTCATTCATGGTGGGGCAGTGCTTTACGATGTCGATGGCTCTACGTTAGAGTTGAGTCTGGACAAACAAATGAGTGTGTGAAGTACTGATTAGCTCCTTTGGACTGCTCAGGGGCTGGGCTAATCAGCAAAGAATTAGATTATGATAAATAAAAGAAAAAAGTAGGAAGTATGTTTAAAAAATGTTTTCTAGAACAATAAACCACTCTCAATTCCTGAAAATACAGCTATAATTCTAGTACAGTAGAATGAGAAGCAATTTCAGAAATCAGTCTGCCCAGGCATTTAACAGATAGATGTTAAAGGTAAAGAAAGAAGGGTCTTTCCAAGGTATGAATTTTGTGGATAGTATCTTTAATCTGGGAGGGCATTGTATAGAGTTTTTGAACCTCAACACTATAATTGTTGGCACTGGATAATTCATTGTCTTAGAAGGCTCTCTTGTGTCTTAGGCTGTTTGAAGAATTCCTAGCTGCTACCCTTGCTAATCCCTATTAGTAACCCCTCAAAGCCGCTATTCATATAGATAGATATAGTTATATAGGTATAGATATAGATATAGATATAGATAGATATAGATATAGATATAGGTATAGATATCTCCAAACATCACCAAAGTCCTGTCAGAGAACAATCACCCTTGGTTGAGAACCACTAGTCTAAAATAGCCTGATGCTGAACCTGTCTTTGAGTAAAAGGTCTATGTAGGTCCTCTGTATATGGTGCTGGTCAGAACAGATCTAACTGAGGCAGACTTTCATTGGGAAATAAACAACTGGCAATCCTCAGAAGAGAGAGAGAGAGAGAGAGAGAGAGAGAGAGAGAGAGAGAGAGAGAGGTTATGATGGTGGTCAAGAAAATGTCAAGTCAGAGTTCAAGTTCTTGTCCATCTCATTTCTCTGTAAAGGTCAGGCTAGTTCCCCAAGACAAATCATAAGCATGGTGCTACATGTATGATTTGTCCTTTTTCTGCTATTAACTCTTCCCTGCTCTGGGTTGCAGTTTTCCTCTTGTTAAATAGAAGTATTTGGAGGATATGATTCCCACATCTCATCCAGCTTTAATAGAACTTCTCATTCATGTTCTAAAAGTGAAAAGCCCCATACTGGCTTCTAAATCAAGACGAACAAAACAAAACAAAACAAAACAAAACTCTGTTTTCCCAAGTCCTCCTAGAATTCCCAAGCTTCAAGGACTCTTCAATCTCCTAATTAAGTACATCTTCCTAAGCAAGTTTTAGGTTTGTTTTCTGTCTAGGGTTCAGCTGAGCTGCCAAGTATCAGAGTTGATTAAAACAAGCAAAAAGTGAAAGTAAAATAATCAAAGCTTTAACCACTTACAGTGATAGTAGAAGCAAAAGGCTACATTGGAGAAAGTGCTGACTCCTCACTGTTTCATTTTACCTTGAGGACGTGTACCACTGGGTGGATCAGCCCAGATGTGGAGGCCATCTCACTGCTAAGGGACCTCCAATAGAAAGTTCCTGTGGTTTTATAGACTCCATGACACGTGGAGAGAGATAGGAGAGAGTTAAGAGTGGGACAGTACTGAGTGCTGAATCAGAGGAGAGAAAAATGCCTTCAGTGTTGCCTGACTTCCATAAGGAGGCCTTTGCAGAGACCCCTGGGATAGACCTCAGCTGAAGGTCCCAATCAAAAACAACTCTGAATAAAGGCACCTGGACTAGAAATGCAATCTTGAGTAAGACTATATGACTAGACTAAGAAGCCTGAGTCTCTGGAAATCTCCTTAGACACTGCACCAAGTCTGGTAAGAAGAGAGAAGATTCTGCCCTGAAACTTTCCAGGTAAAGCCTTTATAATTATGATGGGCATAACTGAAAAAAAATCACACACAGGATTTCTGGCCAAGAAATGGACTCCTCAATATTTCCTAGATCTGCTCAAAATTCTGGCAGGTACGTTGACTGGTTTTCTGTAAGTCTATTCTGGTTTTAATATGCAAAAGTCTTCCTTGCTTCTTCAAAGAAACCTGGATACTTGCTTCTATTTGTGACTGCTGGAGTTCCAATTTGTTATCAGAAAGCAGATGAGAACATATGCATAAAAAAGAAACATCTGTTATTTTATTCTTTATTCTGTTAATGTGGTATGTCACATTAATTGATTTTCAAATGTTGAACTACCTTGCATCCCAGAGATAAATCACACTTGGTCATGGTGTATGATTTTTTTAATGGATTTGGTTTGCTAGTGTTTTATTGAGGTTTTTTACATCCATGTTTATCAGAGACATTGGCCTGCAGTTTCTTTTCTTATGTCATTTTGTGGCTTTGGTATCAGGGTACTCCTAGCCTCAAAAATATGTTTGGAAGCCTTCTCTCTTCTTCAGTGTTTTGAAGACTTTCACCAAGATTGGCATTAATTACTCTTTAAATATTTGAGAGAATTCACCAGTGAAGCCAAGTGGTCTTGAGCTTTTCTTTATGGAGAGATTTTGATTACTAATTCTATCTCCATACTAGTTATAAGTATGTTCAGACTTTATACTTCTTTAGGACTTAACCTTGGTAGGTTGTGTGTTTCTAGGAATTTATCCATTTCTTTTAGGCTATTGAGTGTGTTGGCATATCATTGTTCATATCCTTTTTATTTCTGCAGGATAGTTGTAATGTCTTTTTTTCACTTCTGATCTCATTTATTTGAGTCTTCTTTTTCATCTCAAAAGATGCAGAAAAAGCATTTGACAAAATTCAGCAATCTTTTATGACAAGAAAAAAATAACAACCTCTCAACAAACTAAGAATGGAAGAAAACTACCTCAATAATATAAAGGCCATATATGAAAAGCCCACAGCTACCACAATCCTCAAAGATGAAAACTAAAAGCTTTTTCTTCAAAAGCAGGAACAAGGCAAGTATACCAACTCTCATCCCCCACTTCTATTTAACATGATACTGAAAGCCCTTACTAGAGCAATTAGTCTAGATAAAGAAATAAAAATACAAATCTAACAGAAAGAAGTAAAATTATCCCAACTTGCAGATGATATGATTCTATATATGGAAAACCACAAAGACTACCCCTTAAAAAACCTGTCAGACTAAATAAACAAATTCAGGAAAGTTGCAGAATACAAACTCAGCATATACAAATCATTGTGTCTCTAAATTCTAATAACAGACTATCTGAAACAGAAATTGGGAAAACAGTTTCATTTATAATAGCGCCTGAAAAAATAAAATACCTAGAGATAGACATAACTAAGGATGGTTACTGAAATCCAAAAATGTTGATAAAAGAAATTAAACAAGACACAAACAAATGAAAATATTTTCTATGTTCATGGATTAGAAGACTTACTGTTGTTAAGATGTGCTTAGTACCCAAAGCAATCTGCAGATTCAAAGTAATCTCTATCAAAATGACAATGGTATTTTTTACAGAAATAGAAAAATAATTCTACAATTTATATGGAACTACAAAAGACCTCTAATAGCCATATCAGTCTTGATAAAAACAACAAAGTTGGAGGCATAATACTTTCTATTTTCAAAACATCTTACAAAAGTACAGTATTTAAAATATTATGGTATGGCATAAAGGCAGACATATAGAACAATAGAAAAGAATAGAGCCCAGAAATAAACCCACATATATATGGTCAACTGCCATTCAACAAGGGTGCCAAGAATGGGGAAAGGCACAGCAAAACTAGATATTCACATGCAACAGAAGGAAATTAAACCCTTACATCATACACAAAAATTAGCTAAAAATGGTTTAAAGACTTTAAGACCCCAAACTGTAACAGAGAAAACATAGGAAATAAGCATCATGACATTTGTCTTGGGAATGATTTCATGGGTACACTAAAAATGCAAGCCACAAAAATGAACAAGTGGACTATACCAAAGCACAAAGCATTTTCTTAAAATTTGACCTAGGTGTATTTCAGAGATCTGTTGCCAATGTAAAGGGACTTTTGCCTTTTTTTTTTTACTTCTAAATTGATATTCTTAAGAATAACATCATAGAATTTTGTCATTCATGTCTATCTAAATGGTGTCTCCTTGCTGAGCCTTCCATGATCATCCCACATCAAGAACCTCTCTTACCCGATCTCTCTCTATTTACATTTTATAAACCTACTTTATTTCCATCACAGTGCTGACTATATATTTTATTGATTTTCAAAAGCTTTGTATTACCTATTTCCCTCCCATTAGAACATAAGCCCCACAGAAGCTTCTATCTGCCTCTGTATTTCTAGTACTTAAAACAATGCCTGACATAAAACAACTGCTCAAAAATATTTGTTGAATGAAAAATGAGTGGATTTATATGCATTTATTAGATAGAGATCATTTTATAGGGTTATATTATATTACCATTCAAATAGGATTTTAATTTTATTTTGACTAGCATTGTTAATTTTTT
>NC_043703.1:152921612-152925121 GCF_006229205.1 Suricata suricatta
CCTCATATCTCTGTGCTGTGGCAGGAATGAGGATATTCTCAGATATTGCTCTGCCAGACTCAGGATAAGATTCCCATGTCCATCATACCCAAACTAGAGTTATCATTCTTGGTTGAAATTTCTTTAAGAGAGAAAATGGCAGGCGCAATGCTCACCTTTCCTCACACACAACTTCCCTTGAAAACAGGGGGGGCGGATGAGACATAGGGAGTCAACAGAGGCATGTACTGGCTTATACCCCTAGGAATGTCTCCATGCTCAAAAGTGAGGGGTCAGTCCTCAAGCATCTAAACAAATCCAAAGGACATTTACTCCTTAGGACATATGGTGTCCACTTTGTAAGCTATATGTGAGTCCTTTTCTCTCTCCTCATTCTTTCTCTCCTCCTCGCATCCTCTGTGTCCTCTCCAAAGCCTGGCCCAGTCTGTCAAATTAAGCAAGAGATAGTCCTTAAGAAATCAGATCTCACAAATAAAAGAGAGAATTCAACAGTTAACATGAAGTTCTGAGCCCATGTGAACCATGAATTCACAACAACACTTCAGATTCCAATCCAACACTATAAGCTTCATTCTGATTTTGATTTTTTCCATTCTTCTCTCACTATCCCCAATATAGCTACTTATTGGCTCCCTCTTCCACAGGTTATCAATCTCCTGAAACTACTGGGTGTCTGCCTCAGTGGTTGCTTCCTCACATGTTCCAAACACCACCTTCCCACCTTCTTGCCTGACCCTCTTCTCACTTGGCCCTGAATCCCACAGGCCTGTGGCCTCCCTCAGCTGTCTGCTGGCCAGGTCCCAAGCCCTGCCAGGCCACTGCTTCTTGCTCACTCTAGGAGAACTCTTTATCACAGCTGTAGTCTATGATGCCAAAGAACCAACATGAACACCCCCCGCTTTTAATCTTACCAAGATTAAAGAACTTGATTTCTAAACACTTATTCTCATAGTCTTTACTATTGCTTTTATTTCATACTTTATCTGTTGCTTCAGAGATTAGAAATTGTGATTACCCACCAATTTAATAAATATTCTATTACTATAATTTCCAATATATGTGTGTGTGTGTGTGTGTGTGTATAAGCCAAATTTAATTTAGCTAAAATTTACTTGGTTGTGCAATTAAGTTTGGAATCAAAACTTTTTCTCAGTTTGTTGTTTAAATAGCACTTACTGAATTACCATTTCCTATCTTCTTTGGAGCGTATATTTAGCTCACGTAAAGTTAGTAGAGGGAATTGGTTCTATTTATAGATTTTCTCTTCTGTTGCAGCTACTTATATTTCTATTTTTACCCTCACCATATCCTGATTTATTGTCCTTTTATCTGACCTTTTAATTTTTTAACATTTACTTTCCTTAGTACATTTTTATAATTTTTATTGAATATTTAAAATCCTGTGATATTAATATAGGATTGGCACACTGGTAAAATACTTTGCACTAAAGTGAATAGTTATTATATTCAATTTTCCCATTCAGTAACAGGATTCTCTTTCCATTTGTTCAAATGGTCTTGTGAATAGTGTAATATAGGACTATACTTCCCCACCTAGAGTTTCCAGATCTCTCTCTCTTGTTCATTCCAAAGCATTTTGTCATTTTCTTTATTTCTTGTTGAAAATGACCTCTCAGTTCCATGTTTCCGTCCCATTTAAGTTCTAGCATCATCCTGGATTGGCAATGAAGGTGTTTCCTAAAGAAACAGCAGCTACTGGGCACCAAGCCCCAGACACTGCCTGGGATCTAATCAGCAATGCCAAGGAGCAAATCCAGAGAGGCCATCAAGTCCTTGAGCTTTAGTGTTCAATATGGTAGCCACCAAGTCCTAGTTTCACCTTTTACCATTTGCAAGCAGTTTGCTGCCAATTGAAACAAACCTTATTAGGAAGAGAGCCAAGGACTGGTTACTGCCTGGTCTTTTCAGCATGCCCACAGTTAGGTGGCAATGGTGACTTATTATCCCCCTGAGCCCAGGATCCTCACATGTAGATGATATCACTGAAAAGAAGTTAGAGTAGGCCTTTGAAAAGTAGCACTCTACTATAAAGCCTTGGTATGGCACTTACATACTCAGCTACCCTCTGAGGTCACCCCTCTCATTTTCACTTGCTCTTCCACCTTGAGGGTCAGGGTCAGTGTTTTACCCAACTCTCAGTCTTCCAACTCCTCACACTGCTGTGCTCAGAAGAGATGCTCTATGAAGGCTGGACAAAACAAAATACAAAGAAGCAAGGAAGATCTTAGATTCATAAACTATCAGATATGGCCATTCCATCTGGGTCCTCAGAAATCCCAGATCTTACCTTGTAACTCTTCTCATTAAATATCTTTTTTTTTTTTTGGTACCTTCAAGGCTTCTTGACTTAACCATCAATCCACACACAGTCCTGCCCCAATCTGCCTGTCCAGATGTCTGAGTTAGTTCAGGCCGCCATAACAAAATACCATTGACTGGGTAGCTTAAACAACCAAAATTTATTGTCTCACAATTCTGGAGGCCACGAGTTCTAAGATCAAGGCAACAGAAACGTAGGTGTTATTAGGGGACATCTCTTGCTTTGTAGGTAGTTGCCATCCTGCTGTGTGCCCTCATGATCTCTTCTTTGTGTGTGTGTGTGTGTGTGTGTGTGTGTGTGTGTGTGTGTAAGAGAGAGAGAGGAGAGTCAGTGTTATGGTATCTTTTCTCATAAGGACATCAGTCCCATCTTAAGGAGCCCAACCTCATGACCTCATTTAACCCCAATAAATTCCCAAAGGCCCTTCTCTAAACACCATCATACTGGGGGAATAGAGCTTCAACATATGAATTTGGCAGGAGGTGGGGGTGACACAATCATTCTGTCTGTAACACTAAACATACAGGCTAACAACACCATTTCTCTCTACCATCCTCTGTACTTCTTTATGTTCATACTTTGTCAAGCCAGTCCATCTCTCTAAGAGCAGTTAACTTCTGTATGCATCGCGATGGCAGGGCCATGAACTAGCTGAGGTTGGGAAACAGCAGAATATGCAGAAGCCAAGAAGTCAGGGCCTTCCAGAGGGATTTGCAGACTGATACCAGTTTGAACCCATAATGTTGTATTTTTGCTTCCCTCATGCTGCCAGGGGAAAGTCTCAGATGTGAGTAAAGAGCTGATTCTCCCCTAGGGTTGTGATAATTAATGTCCTATTTACTAATTAAAGAATGAGGGCTTGGTCAGCCTTTCCACTCAAGAAGGTTAGCTGGCAGCCTTCCAAGACTCTTCTAGCTTCTCCTGACTGAGGTCCACAGAGTCCTGTACCTGAGGGCAAATGGTGAAAGGCAAGCTGATAGCTATGGCTTGCCATCCTGAGTGGCAGGGTCCACTCCCAGATCATGGACTCCTTCAGAACAAGGGCTGTGTCTTTCTCTTCAGTGTTGAGTTGCAGTGAAATAAGCACAGACTCTGAACTCAGACAGGAATTGGTTCCAATCCCCAGGGCCAGTCATCAAGAGCCTAACAATATTTGGCAAACTAACTT
>NC_043703.1:152925221-152926728 GCF_006229205.1 Suricata suricatta
AAAGCATCAAAACTCTTGAGGAAAAAGTAGGAAACAACCTCCTTGACCTCAACTGCAGCAATTTCCTACTCGACACATCCCCAAAGGCAAGGGAAATGAAAGCAGAAATGATTTATTTTAAATACTTGGTTTATGGCAGCAAATCCATGGCATAGAAAACCAGCTGAGAACTTCTTAATCCCTTTTCTCTGCTCTCACATTGTCTGGTGAGAAAGTAGGTGTATAGTAAATGTTTACTGAATGTTGAACTATAGAAAGAGGGTGGGGGGAAGGAATATAACAAGAACTGACTTGAGACTCCAAGCTCACAGCTGCTAAAATGTACTTTTGTTATTTTCTACCAACTTACTGTGGCTACAGGTCACTTTTTCTCCTGACTGGAAAGCAACATCTAAGAGGCTACTCATCTGCCTTTCCCTCATTTTAAAGAATGAGATCCTTGGAGTGTGAGCTAGATAATTCTGTACCTGTTCTCACCTTCACAATTCCAGAGACTCAAAAGGAACCTGTCAATGAGACCTCATAGCAATGACTGAGCCTGTTATATACTTCAGAGATGGAAGAATACATGTTGATAGAAATTCAACAATATTTGTGGAGCACATATTATTTTGTCGCTTGCCATGTTGTAGGCATTGGGGATAAAAGATAAATAAGACTTGGCTCCTGATCTGTAGAATCTCACAGTTTGCAGTGAGACAGTGACAGGTACGAAATAAATACAAAATAATGTGCAATGTGCTGTGACAGAGATACATTCAGAGTTCAGGGACAGCAGAGAAAAGAGACTAATAACTGCTTGGGGCCAAGAAGCGGGTAGATCTCCTCACAGAAGACAACTCCTTTGAGATAAACCTGGCAGAATAAAGAAGTATTTGTCAGAAAGAGGTACGGAAATAGTTTGGACAAGGGCATAAAGGTGTTCTCTCATTTGAAAGAGTTTCTGGAATGAGGAGAGGTAAAAGGAAGAGAGAGATTGAGGGTTTTGTTGTTTTTGTTTTAAATAATGCTAATTAGCCAAACAAGGTTTTGTAGTCATTACAAATGTGCTACTCCTAGCCAGCAGATTCCAAACTCCTTGCCTGCATTTAGCTGTCTGAATCCTCTTGTTTCCTTAGGAAGGCTTCAGATCTTTGAAAAGGAATGAAGATTATGCTGACTCATGAGCGCTTTAAAATGGCCTTTCTAAGACAAATACCATATGATTTCACTCATATGGGGATTTTAAGAAATAAAACAGAGGAGCATAGCGGAAAGAAAAAAAAAAAAAAAGACAAAGAGCCAAGCCATAAAGTAGACTCTTAACTATAGAGAACAAACTGAGGGTTACTGGAAGGGAGGTGGGTGGAGGGATGGGCTAAATGACTAAGGAGCATGAAGGAAGACACTCGATGGGATGAGCACTGGGTATTGTATATAAGTGATGAATCACTAAATTCTACTCTTGAAACCAAGTTAACTGTACATCAACTAACTAGAATTTAAATTAAAACTTGAAACAAACAAA
>NC_043703.1:152926828-152982528 GCF_006229205.1 Suricata suricatta
TAGAGAACAAACTGAGGGTTACTGGAAGGGAGGTGGGTGGAGGGATGGGCTAAATGACTAAGGAGCATGAAGGAAGACACTCGATGGGATGAGCACTGGGTATTGTATATAAGTGATGAATCACTAAATTCTACTCTTGAAACCAAGTTAACTGTACATCAACTAACTAGAATTTAAATTAAAACTTGAAACAAACAAACAAAAAGACCTTTCTAAAAGTGATTATATGCGAATCAGAGAGCATGATAAATGTCACTGGTTCTACCAAGAAACTCCCTGTGAAACCTTGAACAAGTCATTTGTCCTCTTTAGCCTTCCAGTCCCACAAGGGAAACGAAGTAAGATAAGATGATTACCAAGATGTCTTCAAATCCAAGATTCCATATGACTCCATGTGGAAAATGTGTTATCATCAGAGAGCTTCACAAAATTGGACTAATTGAAGAGAGACCTTTTTGAATGGGTGAAAACTCATGGGGAGAACATTTTCAATGATGTTTTGTTGCTTTCAAGTACTCCAGGGAACTCCAAGGAAGCTAAACATGTAAGCAAGTGCTTTCATCAGTAGAATAAGCCTGATTTTGAAATACAGTTAATTGTACATCAAGAAGTTTTCTGAATTTGGAATGTACTGAATTCTTCAAATAAATTAAATCTCTAACAACAAACAACAACAACAACAACAACAAAATGTTCACTGGCTGAGCTAATCCCGTTTTTTATAAAAGGTCCAAAGAACAATCCTTTTCTTAAATATTATGGTTTTTAAATTTACAAGCTATTGCTGGATAGCCATAGGCATGTCTAGAAAGTCTCATTCAAGAAGTACAGAACAACTGGTGGAACTTGGGGTCTTGTGAAGAAGAAAGTATCCTTGAGGGCTCATGCTCTCTATCTTAAAATGGAGATAAGACCTAGGCTACCTTAAACACTCTCTGGATTAGCAGCACCCATGACTAGCCATTCCTAAGGAACTATGGATGAGTCCTGTTTATGATGGAACAGTGGTTGCATTTCCCTTTTGAATATCACACCACAAAGGATAAAGAGACTATTTGAAGGAAGGTGCAAGAAGAAGCATTGGATTACAGCCAGCTGTTATGGGTTTTAGTCCTACTTCTGCCACATAGCCCGTGGTAATGTCTCTCTTTCACTGGGTCTAAATCCTCCCAAATATATGAAAAAAGAACTAGGCTCCCAATTCTGAAATGAATTGAAGAAGTTGTGGTAAAGAAACTCTAGCAAAATTGCATTGGGTTTGTTCTTGCTGTTAAATTCTCTCTGATAAATGTATTTGGCTAGCCCAGGGGGAAACAATATGGAATTATCCACCCATACCCTTGAAGTTGATGTTCATGATAATAGAAATTTTCATGGCCTCTCTAAAGTCACACTGTAGGCAGGGAAGAAATCCTATTTTACTGTTCATTCTACCATGTGACCTGCCCAAAGATATTAAGATGATTAGTCGGATCCTATGAAGGCCACAATAGAGGAGGAACAGCTTGTACAAAATAAATTCGGTTAGTTTCTTTGCCTCTTAAAGTTTTCTTCTCTTACTTTTTTTCTGTACCTTTGGTTGACCTCAATGGTCTCAACTTAAACTCAATTGCAATCTAGGTTCAGCTACAGCAATAATCTAGGAACAACAATGATAACTCACTGATATGACTATCCCAAGCTCTAGTGACCATTCTACATATCTGTTTCCTGAGTCTTACCCAGCCTGATCCCTGGAAGCTGTTGGTGAAAATGTGCACAATCTCTGATGGCTGAGGAATAGAGAATGCTCTCATCTCATCAGTTCGTAGTAGTTATGAACTCTTGGGGATCCGGAAAATAAGTTATTGATGTTGCCAACTCCTTTTTCCCCTCAAAGATAGCAAATCAGCAGGAACAAGGGAAACCCAGGCTATGCCCTTCTATCAAAGAATAACGCAGAGAACAAATAGAAATCTTAGTGATAAAAATGAAGCACTAAGTTAGTTTTAAAGTTCTGGGGCTGCATTTATGTTCGATAAAAATAGTGCAGTATTCATCCTCCAATTTCAACAGCGAGTCCAAAGTAGGGAACAGGGTTGGCAACATTAGTAGAAAGACGGAAATGCATAAGGAGAGACTTAGATGAAAGAATTGATGGAAGTTGGGACTAAATGAGGAAGGTGTGGGAATCAATGAAGATAACAGTCAACTTCATCACAATTTGTAGGCAAATGTATCCATTTAGTCATTCTTCAGTTATGTGTTTATTGCATGTCTCCAGTGGGCCAAGCCTTCTTTGTCTAAGTCTATGTAAAAATGAACAAGTGAACAAGAGAGACAAAGTCTTCACTCTTGACCCAGTGGTGGATTGAAGACAACTATTAAATCCATAACCAAATAAATCAATAAGAGAGTTTCTGATTAGGGTGAAACCCATTGCTATGGCTAAGAGAAAAAACATTGACAACACCGAATGCTAGCAAGTAAGTAGAGCAGCAGGAACTCTCATTCGCTGCTGATGGGAATACAAAATGGTGCAGCCACTTTGGAAGACAGTTTGGCAGATTCTTAGAAAGCTAAACATAGTCTTACCATATGATCCAGCAATCACACTAGTAGGTATTTATTTACTCAAATGAGTTGAAAACATATGTCCACACAAAAACTTGCACACAAATGTTTATAGCAACTTTATGCATATTTGCTAAAATTGAAAGCAATCAAGATGTCCTTCAATAGGTTAAACTCTGGTTCATTCATTCATTCATATAACAAAATATTCAGAAACTACATGGAGGTCAATCTGAAAGGCTACATACTGTATGACTCCAACTATATGACATTCTAAAAAGGTGGAACGACAAAGAGAGGAGAAAGACCAGGGGTTGCCAGGGGTTCAGGTGAAGGCAGGAATGACGAGGTGGAGCACAGAGGGTTTTAAGGAGAATGAAACCATTCTGCATGAATCTGCAGTAGTGGGTAGATGGCATTAGGCATTTGTCCACACATGGAGTGAACCCTAATGTAAACTATGGACTTGGGTTAGTAATAAATCAATATTGTTTTGTCATTTGCAAGAAATGTACACACTAATGTCAGACGTTAGTAATAGGAGCCTGTGCGGTGGGCTGAAGGAGTAGGATATAGGAGCTCTGTATTTTCTGTTTCATGTTTCTGTAATCTTAAAAGATAAGGTCTGTCATTTTTTTTTAATGCAATGATAAAGAATCAGAATGGTAGGATAAAGGATGCCCTTGGCAAGAGGAAGAGGGAATCTAATACCTGCAGGGTCTTCAAGAGTCTCTCTGAGAAATTTGACCTGAGACTCTGAGGTTTAAGCATGTGATTAGGATTCAGATTATGAATTAGTGGACAGAGAAGTCAGGAGCTGAGTTTCTGCAGGACATGACCATTCGGGTGGCAGAATTCTGGGCGCGCCCACAGAGCTCAGGACCCAGGAGCTACGGCCGCTCTTGTAGCCGCTGCTACCATGTCACGCCCCATCCTGCAGATCATCTGCAGCAAAGCAGGGGCCTTAGTTTCAGCCTCCTGTGCCCAGCGATGTGACTTTCCACAGATCACCATTCCTCCTGTGACTTAACCAAGCTCCACATCTTCTTTAAAAGCAAAACAAACAAAAAGCTGTTGCCACCATGGCACCTTCTCTCCTACCACACCTGTGTCTTCTAAATCCATGTTCTTCCAACTTCGGTCTCTATTAGAATTGTCTGAAGAACTTAGTAAAAGCACTGGGGTACTGGCTCTACCTCACTTCTCTTCATTGCCCACGTTAATTGTGGTGCTTGTTAAAGTACTCCATAGGAGAAAGTCTCAAGCTCCAATGTGCCTCTGAATCACCCAGGCACCTGGTTCAATAGGATCTATAAGTGGGCTGAGATTGTGGATTTCTAATGGGCTGTCAGGTGGTGTGGGTGCTCTTGGTCCAGGGAGCACACTGTGATTGGGCAAGCATCTAAACAGAGGTCATGACCAGTGGTAACGTGAGACCCTGCCACGAGTAACTCATTTCTGGTAAGTTTGTATCTCTTCAATACTTCATAATGCAGTTGCAGAGTTGTAAGGCAGTTCTGTCTTTAATTTTGTGAGGAAACTCCATACTGTTTTCCAGAGCGGCTGCACCAGTTTGCATTCCCAGCAGCAGTGCAAAAGAGATCCTCTCTCTCCGCATCCTCACCAACATCTGTTGTTGCCTGAATTGTTAATGTTAGCCATTCTGATGGGTGTGAAGTGGTATCTCATTGTGGTTTTGATTTGTATTTCCCTGATGATGAGTGACATTGAGCATCATTTCATGTGTCTGTTGGCCATCTAGATGTCTCCTTTGGAGAAGTGTCTGTTCATGTCTTGAGCCCATTTCTTCACTGGGTTATTTGTTTTTTGAATGTTGAATTTGATAAGTTCTTTATAGATTTTGGATACTAACTCTTTATCTGATATGTCATTTGCAAATATATTCTCCCATTCTGTCAGTTGCCTTTTAGTTTTGCTCATTGTTTCCTTCATTGTGCAGAAGACTTTTATTTTGATGCAGTCCCAATAGTTCAGTTTTGCTCAAACATGGTAAATTTCTTTCTCAAATCATAATATTGCATTCATGCAGTACATGCTTTTTACCAGACATAGTGTCATGGGCTTTAGATACATTTACTTATAAATATTAACCAATTTATTATATGCAACTTTTATTTTGCTTTTAAAAACAATGAGATTGAAAAGAAAAGCTAAGCACATATGCCCAAAGGTGCATACCCAATAAGGGGTAGAGCTCAATTTCAACACCGTATAATACAAAGTCAGTGCTACCATTTTCCTGCCAATATGAACCAGATTAAAAAAGCATCTTTGCACAAAGTCTGAGTATTTTAGATATGTCATTGAATGAGGTACAGGTAAGGTTCATCATAAGGATTCTAGAATCATACCTATTCATGAACAATGTATGGTTTCAATATTGATAATGATAATCTTTTTTTTAAGTTTATTTATTTTTGAGAGCAAGAGAGAGAGTACAAGTAGGGGAGGAGCAGAGAGAGAGAGAGAAAGTAAGACACAGAATCTGAAGCAGGCTCCAGGCTCTGAGCTGTCAGCAGAGACCAGTGCACAGCTCGAACTCATGGACTGTGAGATGATGACCTGAGCTGAAGTCAGAGGCTTAACTGACTGAGCCACCAGGCAGCCTGATAATGATAAATCTTAAATCCTTGATAAGAATTTCTAGAATCTCTTGGTAATATCTGTGATTTTGAATCTCTGTGATTTTGCAAAAAGAATATGTAACCAGGAGATAAGGAGTCAGGAGATAAAAATTCTTGTCCTTACCCTGGCCCTGATTTGATGACTTTGAACAAGTCATTTTCCCATCCTCGGCCTCAGTTTCTGAATCAACAAAATAATTCAGCAGTGTTTTGTGGCTTTGTCGCTGACTATAGAAATCCACTTCAGCACTGCTGAATCAAAACACAGACCTGATCAATAGACTCATGATTTATATTACAGAGTAGAAATCTGCTCTGTTGTGACCTTTTTAAGGTTATACCGTGACTTGGTGGCGAGGCAAGGACAAAGACCCACGTATCCCCAATCCTAGTGTAGTGTCTGTCTCCACATAAGGCCCTTATAAAATGGTCACTTGTTATTCATTTAGATAAAACATGGAAATATTGAAATGCAGTGGCCCTCTTGATGGAAAATCCTCAGACAGGGGTGTTTTTATAAATACAAAAATAACTTATTTTAATTTATAGGGCATACAAAATTTATAGTAAATTTATAATAAACACAAAATAAATTTAAATGACTAACACGTATTTGAGTCTCCAAGTCAAACATCACGAGACATGGGGGAACAGAGATACATGGGCATTGACCCTGGTGAAGGTTTTCTGTCACTTTCCCCTTCTGTGCAGTTTTTGTTCATCTGAAAATGGAAATAACAATCACACATATGGCATGAGGTTGTGGGAAGTAATGAGCTTTGTATATGGAAAGCACTGGAAGAGCACCCGGGAAAGGCACGCTCAGTAAATATTAGATATCATCCCAAGTCTACAGATGAGGTGATTGAGCTCCGTGTGAGCTTCATGACCCCAGGACCTCCCAAGTACAGCCAAGTCGATAGGACCTTTTCCTTATCAGAACCTTTTGCCTCATCACTGACTCATGTAGAAACCATATAGTTTGGAGCCAGAAGGCCCAGACATGAATCGTTTTTTGGCTCTATTCTTAACTTATGGCATTGAACAGATTGCGTTAATGCTCTGATTTTTGTTTGCTTCATCTATGAACAGACATAACAATGATGTCTATTCTACTAGTTGGTTGTGAAGACCAAACCCAATGTTCCATTTGAGTCAGATTTGGTGAGATGAGGGTGTCTTCCAGGATCAGTGGGCATGGCGTAACTCAGAGGAGTGGCCATGCTAATGTTGCTGGAGGTAGGAGGATCCACAGTTACCCGGCACAGTCCCCAGTTTGAGCTTGATCTTCAAAGCACAAGGCAAGGACATCTCTGTTAGGCAGGAGAGGCTCTCACATACACAGATGGGTTATAAGAGAGCTTTCAGCTGCATTAAAGTAGCTCAAGCTGCTTTGCCTTGATGAAAGACACCTGAGGCCTATGTGGCGAGGTCACTGAATTCCTAGGATGGATCCTTGAAGATCTATAGACAGTAGTGGGGTCTCCAGTTGGGGCTCTAAGATGTGACTTTTATGCAAATTTGTCACAGCACCCCTTTCATAGAACACTTGGTTCAAAGGATGAAGTCAGAGCTCTTTAACAAGGAGTACATGACTGACTGCTCCTGCCTGGTCCAGGCCCTGTCTGCCCCTCCCACTTCATCTGGCACCTTGCTTCCCTCATCGCCTGCCGCTAGCCAAGCTGGCACATCACGTCCTTCCCACCTCTTTCCTGATTCACTCTTGCATAACCTTCAGATCTCAGGCGAATAATTACTTTGGCACATCCTCTCCTTCCTACCCCGAACTCTTTATTGTCCCAGATTTTCTATTTAATGACTTGTTGGTACCACATACCCTTTCTTTGTAGCAGTTGTGACAGGTAAAGTTTTACATGCAGTTGTAGGATTATTTGATTTCTGTCTCTCTCCCCTGAGCATTGTGAGAGTAGGTACAAACGCTATCTCTGGTATTTGCAACCAAAAATAGTGTCTGGACTTATTAAGAACTAAAAACAAATTTTTTTAATGAATGAAAAAATGTAACTCGTGTTGTAACTAATCTGACACATTAGAAAATGTAGCAAGGCATTTAGTGAGGATTCTGTGATCTCCTGTAGAACAATGGGGTCATCCACTCTCAGATATATTACAGATGGATTTATGCTTAATACATTCAAGGTGAATTCCCTAAATTTTCCTTTGGAGTCAATTGGAAAGAGGACGATAGTAGCTGAATCCCAAATATCCAAGACAGCAATAATTTGGATAAAGACTGTGTGTGCTGCCAAAATTTGATAGAATTGGTAGATAAATCAAGATCACAATATTGATAATCAAAACGTGGAGGCACATCTGAAAATTCTGACATTGATAAAATGAAAGAATGCTATTTTGGGCTGAGGCTAAGAGATAAAAAGTCTCCAGGTAGAGGATAGTAATGGAGGTTAGGATACGTGTATAAACAACTCTTGGCTCATGGTTTCTAAACTTTGTACATGGCATCCCAGAGTGCCTCAGCCAACTCATAGGAATTCTTCAGGGAAACAGAACTATTAGCTTGTTCATAGTTTCAACATGAGACTGATCCACAATTCTTACCATAATGTTATATATGTGTGAAGATGGATTTGGAGAGGTACTAGGATAAAAAGTGAACACCATGTGAAAATCAACATGAAACAGGAAATAAGGGTAAATCTTAAAAAGATGTGCAGAGCCCAACAGGCATGCACATCCTGTTAGTAAGTAACAGTGGTTATTTAAGAACGAAGCAAGGACACCTGGGTGGCTCAGTCAGTTGAATGTCCAACATTGGCTCAGGTCACAGTCTCATGGTTCATGGGTTCAAAGCCCCACATCGGGCTCTGTGCCGAGAGCTTGGAGCCTGGAGCCTACTGCAGATTCTGTGTCTCCTTCTCTCTCTGCCACACCCCCCCCACTTGTGTGCTCTCTCTCTTTCTGTCACTCAAAAGTAAATAAACACTTTTAAAAATCTTCTTTAAAAAGAGAATGAAATAAAAATATTTTTCTTTAAATTCATGTTATTTCTAAATGATTACTTGGTTGTTAGAACATAAATACTTAGGTCCAAATAATTTAATAAGTATTGAGTAAACTGTTATGTGTTTCTTTTAGCTTATGCATGCTGCAGAAAACTTACCCAGACATAAGGGCATAGTGAACCAAGAGCATTTCAGAATCAATGCCCTTCATACTTGGGTTCTAGCTTAAAGCAATAACTGCAGAGAGGGAGGAAAAGAAATTTAAGAAATATATTTATAATATTTTTCTTTTTATATATTAATGCATGACAATTGAGAATTTACTAAGTAAATTTACTTAGTATAATGAGTAAATTGAGAATTAGTATAATTAGTAAATTGAGAATTTACTAAGTAAATCCCTTAGTATAATGCTTGGTATATAGTAAACATGCTATAAATTATTACTTTTATTATAAGAAACATGTAAAAAGAGTAAAATAAAACATTACCATGATAGAGAAAACAAAAGAAATTTGTGAAATACTTGTTGATATACTTACTTGTAGTATGTTTATGAATAATTATAATTAATACAGTTGAGATTATAATTTTGTTCCCTGATTTTAAGTGCAACTTTCTCAGAGATATTCGTGCCACTGAATATTTTCATAAAGTTATCTTAGTGGCTCCACAATTCTTCATTGTGTGAATATATCATAGTTTATGCATTTTCCCCCTGATAATTTGGCATTTCTCCCAACATCCTCTATCACAAAAATACACTTATGTAAACATATTCTTGTACTCAGTTTGAGTAAGTTTAATATAAATTCAATCAACATGTTACAGATAAAACATATCATATTTCATAATTAACTAAATGTAAAGAGTCGTGGAAGAGGGAGGGGCAGAGATGAATTAGGTGACTGGGCGGAAGGTGTTAACATAGGCAATAAAGAGCAAGAGTGGTTTTGGGGGGTTCATGAGAGAACGAGTTGAAGTTAATGTATATTGAACATGTATAGCCTGGGGAAACATCCAGATGAGGAGACACAGAGGCAATTAGATTTGCAGGTTTAATATCCAGAATATATGGCTTAGCTGAAGACATGGAACTAGTATCATTTATTTTACATATATATATATATATATATATATATATATATATATATATGTGCATATGTGTGTGTGTACACATGTGAGCAGATGTGATCACCTTGCTAGAAAACACAGAAACATTAGCATTTGTCTTGGGCAAAGAAGGTGGGCACATCGACATGAATAGCATGGCCAGAGCAGGTTAAGTTTTATGTTTATTTTTCAATGCCAGGTTTAAAAAAGACTTGGGTAGAGAAGCCAGGCTCTGAGTAAAAGTGTCAGAATGAAGCCAAATCCCAGGCTCAATGTCCCAGTGGGCGATGAATGAATGAGAAACTATAAACATGAAACAATGAGCTAGAGCAGAGCCAGAAGTCCATGGGCAGCCACCTGATGAGGCATGTGTTATAATTCATGCTGATTACTCTTCCTCAGATATCAGTAAGGTAAGTAGAAACAAATCCTCAAACTCTAGATCAAAAGGTACCAAGTGGTCCCAGATAAGGTAGGAAATGTGTCAAAGAAAACACACCTGTATCAACTGAACAACCGGGAAGGCTGGACAGAGATAACAGAAATCAAAAGATATGGCATGGCGAACCTGTGACAAAAACAGATTTAAAAAATAACAGTAGCATCTAAAAAATGAAAGAAGAACATAATTTGGAGGGAAACAAAGCTGAGAGGGAGAAACTGAATGCTGTCAGGTGCTTGTAGCGTATAAGAACTTGGGGAAATGAATTCAATAAAATCTGAGTTCAAAGACAGGATTACTACAACTTGAGGGGATATACTAAACTCCCAAGACTGATCTAATATATATGTTTAAGAAAGGCTCATAGAGTAATTAAATTAATCAAGCTAATAGCATAAAGAAAGCACTTGAAAAACCTAAAGGAATGTAAAAAAAAGACAAAATATCAAAATAATTATAAGGAAAATGTTAAGAATAAAAAATAGAAAATATATATATCACAAAATATAAATGATAAAATCAAATATCATTGATATCCTATATCAAAAAGAGTTATTTTGAAGTAACTCAGAAATTAAAGAAACATTTAATTTTCAGATGAAAAAGATCCTCTGTGTAACAGAAAGAAATGATATGTTCAAACTGGAAGTAAGTGATATTCTAGGTAAGTCACTGAATTGAATGAGCAAAGAAAAATTCTTCTTGTATTTAGAAAGAACTCAGCAGTTCCCTAAGAGAGGGGACAAGGTAGCCGATCTAAATTTTCCCCACAACAACATTTAATAAAAGTAGATAATGGTTGAGGGTAAGAAAATGTAGCCTCTGAATACCATATCCAGTCATGTTGCTATCTAAGTACACAGGCAAGAATTTGCTAATATGAAGGAATGTAAGGAAATAGCCCTCACAGAACTTCTATAATTAATGACTCAACAGTCAAAGCCACCAAGAAAGAATTCTAAATAAAGATCCAAGAGAGGGGAGAAACCAGGATGAAAACATCAGAAACCCATTAAGTATAGAACAAAAACCAAAAACACAGGGAGAATTATGAATTGCAAACAGAATATACATCTTAAAAACCCTGAACTCCATAAATAATGAAATTGTGAAATTAGGAGCAGAAATTAACTGTGTGTAAAAGTGACCATTACAAACTTTCATATCAGGAAGTTAAATCATGTAGCATAAAGTTCACTCATAAAGGTGTTTTGTTGTTGTTTTTGTTACTGGAATCAGTTGCTCTATTTTTCTATTTACAATTATTTATTTATTTGTTTGTTTGTTTATTTATTTAGAGCATGAGCAGGGGAGGGGCAGAGAGAGAGAGAGAGAGAGAGAGAGAGAGAGAGGGAAAGAGAGAGAATCCCAAGTAGGCTCTGCACTGTCAGCATGGAGCCCAATGTGGGGTTCAAACTTAGGAATCGTGAGATCGTGACCTGAGCTGAAACCAGGAATCAGATGCCTAATCGACTGAGCCACACAGGCACCCTGATTGATGCTCTTAATAATCATTTTTATTATCTTCCATGGGACCTTTTAAAAAAATAATATCTCTTGAAGAGACATTTATCTGTTTTGCCAAATGTTTCCCTATATTAGAAATTACTTGCTTCACTTTCTTTTACATCTATAAAATTTATTACAATCAAGCTCAATACTTTTATTATAAAACAACATGTAGGGATGCCTGGGTGGCTCAGTCGGTTAGGCATCCAATTCTTGATTTCTGCTCGGGTCATGATCTCACAGTTTATGATGTGGAGCACCACTTTGGGTTCTGCACTGAGCACGGAGCCTGCTGAAGATTCTCTCTCTCCTCTCTCTCTGCCTCTATCCCATTCATGCTCTCTCTCAATCTCTCTAAAATTCAGTACATAAATAAGTACATGCAGTGTATAATCTGACTTCTATAAATTTAAAAGCATTTTCATTGATAAATATCTCTGTATTCTTATCTATCATGGGCTTTTAAAAAACTCATTTATTTATATAGTCATGCCTTCAGGTGTCAAAGAAGTTCAGGAAAGTTAATAAACACTAATTTTTCTGGGTTATGGAACTGTGGATGATTTGTAGCTTTTTTAATTTTTAGTGTAACATGTTGATTTAACATATTGTTGAAAAATGGTACAATCACTTATTCAGTTTTATACAGTAACTATTTCTTGAGCACCTGCTATGTGATGGCATTATTCTAAGTAGTAAGGATAGCAAGAGACACAGCTAATATCTGTTTTCATGGCACTTACTTATATCCTAGTGGGAGAAACAGACAATCCACAGTTAGATAACTAACATATCAAGTAATAGGAATCTAGAGTTTAAGTTAAACAACAAACCCATTTTCAAACCAGAAGAGGAGGACATCCGGGGAACTGGAACATATTCACAAGATGACCATACAGCACCATATACTTGAACTAAGAGCTTTAAGAAGCAGTTGAAAGATCTGAGAAGGTTTATCTTGCAAAAGAACTAAGACATGTTAACAAGCATCTCAAGAATCATCATTTGGAAAAAGTAGAACTTGGCAAACCCAAAGCGCAGATTTCAGATGACGGGCTGCCAAGTTGCAGGGAGACGATGTTTGGCTCACTATTTAGAACAACATAATAATTACAGCTGTTGGAATCCATAGCATCCTGCCATCGGAGCGGCAGCTCTTCTTAAACAGTCTCAAATGGAATTAACATTTTGGGGGAAATGGTGTGGGAATTCACACATCTTTTGGACATTGTCCTAGATAATACAGCATACATATTTCCCTAAAACTCTCTTCTTCTGTCAGGTCACTTCACAGCCTGTCATGTAAAAATTCATGGGCATGAGGAGAGAGAGATTTCAGTAAACTAGATCTATAATTATGTACAATTGTCTCTATCAAGTGCTGTGCTGTAAGCGTGGTGCATAGTCCTAGGTTTTATGGAGATAAGTGCATTTATTTTAGCATTAACAGAGAAATATATATATGTTTTACATTGAGTTGAAAAGTAAAAATTCTACCCACAGTTGAATTGCTTGTTCATTCTCTATTAATTAAGGGGGTGTGAGAACTATTCTGATTCTTTCCAATAATTTAATGGTTTAGGGCTTACTAAGCATTTTCCTTTTATTTTTAACTGTTAGTTCAGAGGAAAGTTTGTTTTTAGTAATAAAAGTGGTTTAACCATTAAAACAGTCTGCTCTTTGCCACAAGGATAATTTCATCTTTGGAAATAACTGCCTTCTGTCTTCCTCATCCCCCAAAAACAAACTCATGAAAATATTCTGTGGAGTAATAGAGAATCTAAATTGTTGTATCTAGACCTAACCATTCATGAAACTGAAGAATGCGCGAGCGCACACACGCACCTTTTAGCCTTCCTTCTTCCCCTCTTCTCATCTACACTAAGGGGGAGTAAGTCAAAGGGTCAAGAGCTAGAGCCTTGCCTCCTGGCTTCATGGCCAGGGTTCTGCCTGTTGTACCTGGTTAAGAACATTATGGGAACAACGGCTACAGAATCCGGGGGCACAAGAGGAAGCTCTGGGTTTTCTCATGATCAGTCCTCAGAGAATTAGCCTATAGCTCGTCTCTTCTCCCCTCAAAAGTTCTAGCAGGGGGCATCTGGGTGGCCCAGTTGGTTACGTGTCCAACCTCACCCAGGCCATGATCTCAGACTTGTGGGTTTGAGCCCCTTGCCGGGCTCTGTGCTGACAGTATGGGGCCTGGAGCCTGATTCAGATTCTGTGTTTCCCTCGCTTTCTGCCTCTTTCCTGCTATCTCTCTCTCTCTCTCAAAAATAAACATTAAAAATTTTTTAAAAGTTCTAGCAGAAAAAGGATACAACCTAGGAAAACTAGACAAATGTGTATCAAAAACCAGCTTCATTAAGGGCTAAGAAGCGCACGTAGCCCTGACTAACTATTCCTCCCACCATAAATGTAGGGCTTTTTGAAAAAGCTGGAGTGAAGAGCAGGGCTTTTTCTGGGGCTGATGTTGGTTTTACCCACATCATACTTCACATCTGTACAATGGAACATGCAGTAAATCATACAAAGGTAGCGAGAGGTTCATGGTCCAGAGCACAAGCTTAGTTCCCATTCTGCTGCACGGTCAAGGGCTGAGGCCAGGTTCACACCAATCACTGTCAAGGCAGGAGAAGGCTCCAAAAAGAGCCACAGCCTGGACAGTGGGCAAAAAGTCATCAAGTTCAACGTCCCATGCACCTGAAATTAGACTGCAAAAGGGAGGCATACCTGAGTGTAGTCAGAGCAAATCTTGGGAGGGAATAGCTGATTTTCCCCACATCACCGTTTTATCACTGAGTGATTGTTGGTCTAAGGAATTATCTTTCAGGAAAAAGAAAAACAAAACAAAATGCTAACGTCTCAGTAAGAGAAATTCTGAATTTGGATATTTGAAATTTTGAATCCCACTGAAGTGAGAGATCCAAGGGAACAAATGCATTTTTTTTAACAAAAGTTTTGTTCAGGTTAAAATTAAAGACCTTGGTATACAGTGCAGTTAGGTATACAAAAGAGAGCATGTTGCATTGTGAATGGAGCGAAAAGTCATTTTAGGGCATTGTATCTGACATACAAAGGACATCTGCAGAGAGAGAAGGTATGGGTTTCCTAAGGAAGGAAGCAGATGGAAGCCAGTCACGTGAGCAGCCACTGCGAGGCGCAGCAGGGAACACACAGTGTGTGGGACAGGGTCCTCCTCTTCTGGGATCATCAAACACGAAGGAGTCAGACAGACATAAGTGTCGAGTGAAGACACAATATGGTGGCACAGGGAGAATTTTGTCCAGAAGAATTAAGAAGGCTTTCTGGTATGAGTGGTAGGAAGGGAGACTGAAGTTTGGGAAATCAGAATTCTCCAGGTGAACTGGCATGAAAATGCTACCACGTGTCACGACTGCCCTTCCTGTCCCCAGGGCAGGAGAAGCAAGCAGGCCAGTGCTGCGTGTGGGTTGTGTTGTGGGTAAACTCTGGTGTCTATTTTGAACTCACTTTTGTAGTTATTGAAAAGCTGAAAAGGGCCGTTAGACACGTTTAGTCCAACTTACCTCATTTGTCCACTTAGTATTTTAAAAAGGAGGAAATTAGCCTAGGAGAGGAGACCTACCCAATATGACCAGTCCTTTAACATCAGAGCTGGACCTAGACCTGGGATATTTCTAGATAAAATTCTTAAAAGCTTGATGAAGTCTTTTCCCTACAGGATCCCTGAGACCATGTTGGTCTTTATGGCACAAACCTCCACCTGTCCGTCTGAACAATGTTATTTTTATCCTAAAGTTTCTCATTTTTCAAAGTAAGTAATTTCTTAACTAAGCAAAGCCAAAACAAAACCTTTCCTGACGTGAACCATGCTGTCAAGACAATGGACAGTGTGGGTTTGGGTTTCCGTCAAAGACATTTCCTTTTCCAACTGTAAACTCCCCTTCTCTATCCCCAAACCATTTCATTGTTCAGCCCAGAGGTTCAGATGTTAGAGTCTGCAAGAAAGATGGCTCTGGGGTGTAATCCAGCCAAGAATTTTTCTCAAGGAGAGCCGAAACCTAAGTTATTAAGCTGTGAGAAGACTTATTTTGAAAAGATTTACTTTCCCCCTGATGAGATCAGGAGCTTCTGTTCCGGGCCTGAGTTTCTTCTAACATAAAACATCAAAGGGATCAATTACTGGTGCTGAGAACTGAGACCTCAATTGTGTACGTTCAGATGGAGAATTTTAGCTTCTGGCTGCTTTCTTCTTTCTGTTTTCCCCCTCGTCAAACTATCAGCGAGCAGGGTAGAGGGAGCACCACAATAACCAATATGAAAACACCAATCAAGAAAGAACTGAGTAAAAGGGTGGGGGAGAAGAGAAGAAAGAACTGAATATACTCTTTTCTGCCATCAAATCATATTTCCCCCCCAGATTACTCCTTAGTTGTCAATCTTCTTTACGTTATGCAACAACATGCAACAGTGCAGGTTGGAAGTAAAAGGGGCTGTCCATTTTCCCACTTAGTTTTGAAGACAGAACACCTGTATATACATGAGTAATAATGAGGAAGCTCATAATTATGGAGATAATGGTAACACAGCTAACATTTGCATAGCTTTCACATGTCAGGGGCCAGGAAAAGGCTTTTATTCATTCATCCCACAGATGTGTGATGAGCACCAGATGTGTGCCAGGCAGGGTCTAGAATTGAAGGTACAGCAGTGAATAAAATGCAAAAGAATCTGCCTTTTTGTGGCACTTATATTCCAGAGAAATCCTTTCCATGAATTACCTCATCTATTTGCATAAGTACACTCAGTCCCTGCCCTAAATTTAGAATGTAGGTATGACTAGTTCTTTAATTTCACAGAAGAGGAAACTTAAGACTCAAGAAAGTTAAAATGGTGTCCAAGTTGACAGAGTCAGACCAGGTTAAGCTCAGATTCGAGCCCAACAACATTTAACTAGTGATTACATCACTCTCTGCACATCCCACGTCTGTAATTTGAATTTAGGACTTGTCCAAGTTTGTTTACTCATTCCTCTATGTATGCTTCACACGCACAGGGCACACACAGCCGCATGCGCGAACCCACCCTCTCACCCTGTCAGCCCTTTTCGCCTGAACAGTAGGGACCAGGAGGGGCAAGAATTCTTCGTGAAAATGGCTGGGCTGTCATTTACATGAGTAAAACAACCTCGTTCTTGCTTTCAATTTTCATACCAGGGATGTCATTTTGGCACATTATGTGTTTTGAAATACAGTAGGGTTCGTTTGTTTGCTTACATGTTTAGATTTTTCATTCATCCCAGGCTTGTTGATTTCATTATATTTTGTTAAGGTGTATGGCATCAACGTACTTTTATTTTTCTTATTTTTTTAATATAACACAATTTATTTTTTTAACATATGCAGTTATTTTCCATCATTTACAATACCGTAGTTACAATGACACTCCAAACAGAAAAGCAGAGTAAAAAATCAAAACCCCAACTTCTATTTCATGTAAGTAGACTTATACAGAAATGAGAAGTTTAAGTAACAACTAGGTAATCACCTAATTTCACAGCTATCTGAAGTGGCAATCTTTATATAGCAGCTTATCTATGATACATTCAAGATAAATGATACAATTTATTACTTGCCCATAAGCTACAACACAGCCTGCTTAATACCTTTCCTTAAATTCCACCTCTATACTATAATATGCTTGAGGTCCATGCCAAAAAGTAGCTACCTTTTATATAGGAAATGGATGATTAAGTCTTTGGTGTACCACCATCTATTTGTTGTCTACAAGAGACTCATTTTCGACCAGAAGACACCTTCAGGTTGAAAGTATCAATGTACTTTTAAAAGAGAAAACTACGCAAAAAAGAAAAAAAGATATATTCCCTGAAATGTCTTCCCTCCCCTATTCTTTCCACTTAGTTTACCTTTCATCCCCTGCAGATAACCAAGTGTATTGTTTTTGGTTTATCTTTCCTGTGTTCTGCTTTGCAACACGAGGCGTATATATGTATATTTTATTTTATCTTCTTTTTTATCCAAAAGTTAGCACACTATATATACTGCGTGGTATTTTGTTTTGTTTTGTTTTTTGCCCACTTCACAGTATATCTTGTAATTCACTCCATATCAGTTGATGGGGCTTCCTTACTCATTTTTACAGCTGTGAAGCACTCCTTGGGGTGGATAC
The DNA here is from genome assembly GCF_006229205.1 of Suricata suricatta. Lineage (NCBI taxonomy): Eukaryota > Metazoa > Chordata > Mammalia > Carnivora > Herpestidae > Suricata > Suricata suricatta. The sequence continues at coordinate 152,944,243 of NC_043703.1, forward strand.
AATACAATTTATTTAGCAGTTCTTCTATATTTGGGCATTTAGGTTGATTCCAATATCTTGCAATTACAAACAATGTTGTGTTGCAAATAATAACCTTATGCAGATTTATTTTCCTGTTTTTGGACATCATCAGATAAACCCTTAGCAGATTTCTGGGATAAGATATAAATTCGTAGTGGATTTCTCTCTAAATAAACATTAATTTTATTAGATACTGCTAAATTTCTCTCCATCGTTTTACTGTTTTTATTTCTACCAACAATGTATGAGTGACTGTTTTCCTACAGTTTTGCCAATGGTGCGTTTTATTAAGCTATTGGATTTCTTGCCAATCTAATGGATGAGAAATGATATTTTAGTGTAGTTTTGAATTTGCATTTCTCTTATTAATAGAATTGAACATCTTTTCATATGTTAAAAAACATACATTTTGTGATTTGTTTTTAATATCCTTTGCTCATTTTTGGTCTACTCCCTACCAACTAAAAATAAAGTCTTCATATTTCAGTTATGTTAGACATTTATCTGTGATACATAACACATTTTTCTTTTTTTAAGTTTATTTATTTAATTTGAGGGAGAGAGAGTGCTCACACAGGCAGGGGCGGGGCAGAGAAAGAGAGAGAATCCCAAGCAGGCTCCGCACTATCAGTGCAATGAGCCCAACCCAGAGCTCAATCTCAGGAGCCAAGACATCATGACCTGAACTGAAATCAAGAGTTTAATGCTTATGTGAGGGGCCCCACACAACACGTTTTTCTTCCAATTTGTCCATTTTATTTTGTATTTTTTGCTTATTTTACTTTGATTTAAAATATTTTTTGTTGTAAAATTTATTAATTTTTTTTCAAATTGAGGCTGGATTTTGTGTCATGGATCACCTTGTTTTCTTAATGAACAGTTATTTATTTATTCTTTTTTAGTTTATTGTCAAATTGCTTTCCATGTAACACTCAGTGCTCTTCCCCACAAGTGCCCTCCTCCATGCCCATCACCCCCCTGCCTTTTTCCCCTCCCCCTTCAGCCCTCAGTCTGTTTTCAGTATTCAAGAGTCTCTCCTGATTTGCCTCCCTCCCTCTCTCCCAACTCTCTTTCCCCCTTCCCCTCCCCATGGCCCTCTGTTAGGTTTCTCCTGTTAGACACATGAATGAAAACATATGGTATCTGTCCTTCTCTGCCTGACTTATTTCACTTAGCATGACACCATCAAGGTCCATTCATGTTGCCACGAATGGCCAGATTTCATTCTTTGTCATTGCCATGTCCTTTCTTTTAACACTCAGGTTATATAAGAATTTTTCTTTTAATATTCAGACAGTTTTATATCTTTTACATTGTTTGATATATTAGAAATTTATTTTTACACAGGATGTGAGAAAATGTTCTAACTTAAACTTTTCAAATGGCTATCCAGTTATTCTAATACCATCTGTTCAAAGCCCTTTTCCTCAATGATATGAGACACTACCTTTTTAATGTACTAAATCTCCATATGTCATGCATTGTGTTTCTATTTCATTCCCTTGGTCTTCTATCTATTCATGCATTAGTATGGTTTAGTAGATGTGGCTGTGTGTTTTAATACACATTAAAATGAATTCTCTCTCTATCATAAGTCTTCTTTAACTGCATTATTATAACATATTATATGTTCTTGTATGTTTAATGTTTCCACATAGACTTTAGTATCAACTTACCAAGCTATAGTATCAACTTACCAAGCTATAGTAAAACAGTTTAGTTTAGTTTTTTATTGGGTTAAATTAAAGTTTCCCTCAGCCAACCCTTAGTAGACTTGAGCCCACCCTTTAACATATTCCTCAGAAAGAACTCAAGAAATATTTCTTGTGTTCCTACATGTTCAAAACGAGCTTTCCATAGCTTTATTAGTTGAATGACCATTTGATCCAATGCCCTTGAGTTACTTATTAAATTTATTAAACTCTCCTGGTAGAATGGCTTTCTATTTGTTCTTTAGAAGCATGCCATGTCATAGATCTGTCCAAACTCATAGAATGTACAATGCCACAAACAAACTGCAATGCAAACTATGGATGCTGAGTGATTGTCATTCAGTGTAGGTTTATCAGTTGTAACAAAGGTACCACCCTGGTGAACAATGTTGCTAACGAGGATGGCTCTGTATGTATGGGGCAATGACTATATGGGACATCTCTGTACCTTCCTCTCCATTTTGTTGTCAACCTAAAACTCCTTTTTAAAAAAGCCTTCATCATCATCATCACCACCACCACCACCACCACCACCACCACCACCACCACCATCATCCCTGGTAATTAAAACCAGTATGGAGGCAGATAATTCAGTGAGAGCACTGGTAATAATCCAAGAGATGATGATGGAGGCTTAACTCAAGTTTTTAGTCAAGAATAGGCAAGAAGAATATTTGCAGATGCCCCATTGAAAATCTAGCATAATTTATGCATCAATTATTTGAAAACAAAACCACACAGAACAACTTTTTTTTAGTATTTTTTATTTATTTTTGAGAGAGAGAGAGTGAGACAGTGTGAGCAAGGGAGGGTCAGAGAGAGAAGGAGTCACAGGATCCGAAGACAGGCTCCAGGCTCTGAGCTAGCTGTCAGCACAGAACCCGACGCGGGAACCCACAAACCGTGAGATCATGACCTGAGCTGAAGTCAGATGCTTAACTGACTGAGCCACCCAGGCACCCCAAGAATAGCTTAATCTTAGTAATATATCTTAGGAGGTACCTATGCTTTTATATTTGATTTTTCAAGTGATGTTTTTTGTGAATTATATATCACAATTGGAGAGAATCTTCGTGGTTCAAAATTTATAACTGTAATCAGTCATCTTTAGTAGAGCTTGGAAGGAAGAGGACCTGGTAAAGTTCATCTTGGATCTGAACAGTTCACTTAGAAGCTCACTATCAGGTTGCATGGGGCTTCTCTGTGGAGCTGCCTGACAGTTCCAGAACAAGCTGTGCCTCTCTTCAAAGTCTACTCTGGCTTTTACTTCCTCCAATTCTTCCTCCTTCATTCTTAATAAACGCTAGAGCTCCCACAATGCAATATAGAATGATGCTTGATGACATTTCGTCAATTCTTTATTTGGAGCTGGAGAGCTGGAGTAACTAAGTTTGGAGCCAGCACAGTTTGCACAGACCTGCCTTGGTGAAGAGAGCTGGAAAATCAGACGCTCTTTATGAGATGTTTTTCCCCTCTTCTTTATTTTTTCACTGCTGACTCAAATCAGTCTCTAATCACTTGACTTTCGTTTTTACCAGCACCTTCCTATTCTGTCCTGTTATTTGTGTGCACAATGAATAGGCACAGTAAAGTGTTTTGTACATAAAGACCTACTATGATGAGTAAGAGAAAAAAAGGAACTGAGATCATAATGTCCAATATAAGCAAAGATGTACTACAACTGGAATGCCCGTGGACATTGGCACCGGCAGTTCTTTGCAAAGGCTGTTTTCAGAAGTTTCAAAAGAACTGTTTACTTGATGAATTTAATAAGCAATAATCACAGCTGGTGTACATGAATGCCATCCTGCTGCTATTTGGATTTGACGGTGGAGAGTTAATGGGAGTTTTCTGGCTCACAATAATAAAACGGTCATTTTCTAAGCAGTTACTATGTGCCAGGCACTGTGCCAAGTACTTTGCATGTCTTTATTTTGTTCCTTATTTAATCTCACAACTTCATGTGACAGGTGTTACTACCTTTCCCTGTTGTACATATGAATAAATTTAGGCTCAGAGGAGTTAAGTAACCTTTTAACAATCACAAAGCTGATAAGTAGCAGCTGTTGGATTTAAACCCACATCTCCCTGACCCCAGAACACTGATCCTCTGTGCTTCATGGCCAGTTAATATCTCAAAGTATTAAGGATTCTTTTCAAAGATTTTTTGATGGTATTTGTCATTGCACCATTGCTTCGTAATTCACCTATTCTGTCTACCAACTGAGTGCATTTAGTAACTGGATCATCATGGTTTTTTATTTCTTCCTTTTCCCTAGCCCAATTGTCAGTGTTCTTGTTCATTTATTTTTCTGGAGAAAGCAGCAGTCACCTAACTGGTCTCCTTGCCTGGAATCTCAAACTCTGCAATCCATTCTTCTTACAGCACCCAGAATTATCTTCAGCTTAAAACCCTCCATTGGTTCCTTTTTTGTGTTTATTTTTGAGAGACAGAGAGAGAGAGAGAGAGAGAGAGAGAGAGAGAGAGAGAGAGAGTGAGAGGATCCAAAGCTGGCTCTACGCTAACAACAGAGAGCCTGATGCAGGTCTCAAACTCACAAGCCCCAAGATCATGACCTGAGCCAAAGTAGGAAGCTTAACCTACTGAGCCACCCAGGCACCCTGATTTCCTTCGTTTTCAGGCCATAACCTCTAAGTGTTCTTGTATACGATGACCATCATTCTCTTACTGACTTAGCTGAGAGTATGCAGCCCCTCCCTGTTTTGCACTTGACTTGCTTCTCTGAGCATCTTTCAGCACCTTTGACTCCAGCTATTTCCTCTACCTAGAAATCCCCCTCACCACGTCCCCAAAGTCTTATAAATTCTAAAGGCTCAGCTCAAATGTAACTTTCCCTAACCCTTAGGCTATATTAAGTGTACCTCTTCACTTTCTTAATAGCTTGTGCTACACATTATCCCCAGCATTATTACCAGTCGGGTAGTTACACCTCTGTTCATATGTCTCTCCCTTTGTAAGTTGCTCCATTCATCACTTTATCCACAATGAGTAATTTCAGCTCCTTCATTCTTATAAAGACCAGAGATGCTAAGTAATTTTTCCAAGGTTGCACAGCTTATTAATTGCTGTGTGGAAGCTGAACAGTGTCCTGCTGAGGATGGACTATGGAATTATTTCAGGCCACATACTGTTAATTAATAGCTTCTGCTGATTTTTTAACCTCTATGAGCTATGGCTTACCCATGTGTAAAATATGGTTAATAGGTCTATGTCAGAGTGTTGTTGAGAGAATAGAATCAGATGAGATAATGTACGAAGCTGCCTAGTGAGACCATTTGGGGGCCTCGATCTTCTTTCTTTCCTTTGCAGGTGTATAAATAAAGCTCAGTTCTGCTGAGGTCATCCATGATTTCTGGGCCTTTTTTTCTGTTGAACCTTGAAGAGTTACAAAGCTTTCTTCCTCTTTGATTCTAGGTCTACTCTGTAGGTTCCTATTCATTCCTCACACATAGCAGCAGAAGGGACAATGACCAGCACATCAGAGAGGGAATTGCTTGAAATAGATTCGGAGGGTGGGGGAAGACCCAGTGTTTATTTGTGCAAATGGTCCAGGTTAAGACTGACTTCTGGCTGAGGCTATTTCCCTCAGCTTCTGTGACTCTGAGACATTTCATTTCTCTCTACCCTTTGGTATAAATGGGATTAAACAGACTAATTTGCTAAATAAAGGTGTTAAATACATTCATTAAAGACTTGGACAATTCACACTATTTCACTGGTGGAGGGGGGGAGGTGCTCAGACAGAGTTCCAAGTATGTTGTTCCATTATACTTTCTTCCTGCCTGTTCTGAATAGAGAGACAATTTATGTCATCTTGGAGGCTCATCCTACCATTTGTACCTAGCAAGAAGCTTGATCTCAACACATTTTGAAAGCAGGTTCCTTTTCTCCAATGGTGAAATTCATTGTCAGTGTTCAAGGTTGGAATGATGTGGAATACATACCATTACAATTCTCTAAAACTTCAGAGCCCTAAGAAAAGCCATGACTCCCCAAACGTCCCAACTGTGGAATCAACTGTCCTTTTCTGAGGAGTTTATACTCTGGAAGGTATAACTTTTGGTGGAATTTCTGCAGAAATTCTGAAAGCAGCAAGCCAAGCTAAGAAAAATAGGATAATGATTTCCATGGAGGAGTATGAACTTTCTTCTTCCTATCTTAGGAGGAATAGTAAAAATAACAAAAAAAAAAAAAAAAAAAAAAAAAGAAGAAGAGGAAGCTTGACCAATTGTCCCCTTATTCCCTTTCCTGGGAAAACCAGAGACAAGTTTCCTTGTCTACCACAAAACTTTTAAGCTGTCCCAAGTTTAACATAAGATAATTGAGAAAATCCTGGAGGCCCAACCCATACTAGGTCTTTGAGGTGAAAAGGAGAAGTTTGAAACTCAGTCCTTCCCCTCCAGAGGCTTACAATCAAGGTGACAGAAAGATAACATGCAGATAATAAATCAATTAACACTATGCGGAAGTCTTTGCTAACTACTCCCAGTTCTGTCCAACTCTCCTTCAAGGGAGCTCTAGAGATGAGGGAGTTATCCGAACTGACATGGCAGAAAAGGGGTAGAGGATATATTTTTCTCCTTAAGAGCAAATTCTGTTGAGCTCATCTTTGACTTATAATGGGGTTACATCCAGATAAATCTATCATAAGGTGAAAATATTTGAAATAAAAAATGAATTTAATATGCCTAACCTACCCAGCATCATAGCTTCGTCTACCATACGTTAAATGTGCTCAGAACACTTACATTAGCCTACAGTTGAGCAAAATCATCTCACCCAAGCCTATTTTATAATAAAGGTTGAAGATCTCATGCAATTTCTTGACTACTGTACTGAGAATGAAAAACAATCATTGTATAAGTGTAAAAGTGTTGTCAGTGTATTAGGGGTTTGCTCTAGTCATCACATGGCTGACTGGGAGCTGTACCCACTGGCACTGCCCAGGAAGATGGGATAGGAGGGTACTATGTATTGTGAGGCCAGGAAAATATCTGAATTCAAAATTCAAAGTGTGATTTCTACTAAACACATAGCGCTTTTGTACCATAATCAAGTCAAAAACCTGTACGTTGAAGCATCATGAGTCAGGGACTCTCTGGATAGTATTTAATTCAGCAGTTTTTACAGCAATGAACACTGTGTGTAGCCTGTGGGAAGGTGCCAGAGAGTGTTTGTTTATTTAGATGAAAGGGAACTGAGTTGTAACAATTATACCTTTGTAGGGTATCTACATGGAAAGGGGAATACATAATCATTGTTCTTTATTAATGCAATTTTAAATATTTCTCAAGCTAAATTTTCAGCATTATTCTGGCCATAGACTAGAGATACTGAATGGAAGTATGAGCTATAAGCTTCTAGTTCTTTTCACCCTCTTCTTGTTTCTGTGTGGTTTTTGCTTTCATGGACCACAGTAACCAGTGTCCTGAGGCAAGAGAAAATATCCCTGTTGTTTTGAAAGTTGCTTGTGAAGGTAGAGGCTTCAGACCTTAGACTGACTCCAAAATGTTTAGTCAGGCCCTATTTGGGGGTAAAACTCTGAAACAAAGCTTCCTTGAGTTCTCTACAGATTCCACTGTCTTCCTCACCATCAGCCAAGACACTCAACTAAGTTTCTTTATGTTTTTCTTTCTTGCCCATGAAATTACCTCCAGCAGAAGCTGCAAAATGAAAGTCTCTAAATCAAAATCATTCTGCACAAGGATTGTGTTTGGTCCTCACACAGGGTCTTTTGAAAGGAATTGAGTTGATTTTGAATATGTGTAAGTCTAGAGAAACCACTTAAAATCAGAATTGAAGGGCTTCCTTAAGAGAAAAAAAAAATAAACATGTGACACTGGGCTCACCTTCCTCCAGCGTGGCTGATGGCTAATGCCAAACAGCAGCCACCCCCCTTGCGTGAGGTGCATACCTTCCTCATCGCCACAGATCCTTTCACCCTCCAGGGTCCCCACAGCAAGACTAGGTGTCGACTTTTATTTGTTGCCATGCTGGGTTGTCATCTTATAGTCAAGTTCAGAGGAAGCAAACTAGCTCCTTTATGTGCATTTCTACCAAATGTGACGAAAAAGAAGGTATATGGCAAACACATGTTTAATGCATGTGTTGGTGATCAATCCAAGCACTTGAGAGACAACCTGGTACATGGAGAAGATGTGCACATGGAATTTATACTCAAGCAGGGGTTTATAGCAGTAAACTATATGTATAAACAACGAGCAATAAATAATTAATATTATTTGAGGGAACAGAAGAGTGTTACAGCAAAGATAAAATAGAATAATGTGGAGTGAACAAAAGGGGGGAAGTGGAGGGGATGATATCAGAAAAGGAAGTAAGAGACAGAGAGATCAAGGAGCAACTTGCCAGGACAGAGTTTGGATTACATTACAGGCCAGTGAACAGCCAGGGTGGAGTTTTCAGCAAGAGCAAACAGATCTAATTTGTCTTTGAAGGATCATTGTGTCTGCTACGGGAGAAATAACTCTCAGGGGAAGCACACGTGATCAAATAGCCCAGGGATATAGGGTAGTGACTTGTGGGACTGCTCTAGAATGGCAGGTGTTGAGAGATGGTCAGATATAAGGTCTGTTTTGGAAGTAGTGGCAACAAAGCTTAGCGCTAGATTGGTGCACAAGAAAGAAAGATGAAAATAAAGTTTGGGGCTTGAACAACTGGATGGGAGACATGGGGAATGCTGAAATGGGGTTGGAGCTGGGGCTGGATGAGGCAGGAGAAGCAGATTTGGAAGACCATGGCAATGCTGTCACTGTTCCAGCCATATTAGGACAGAGATGGTTGTGACACCCCAAAGTGTCAATGTTGAGTAGGCAGTAGGATGTCAGAGCATGGCATCTAAGAAGAGGTTTGGTCTGGGGAATTCAGTGTCTGAGATTGAGGGAGATTACCTAGGATGGGGTGTAATAAGGAAGAAAGAAAAGAAAAGGGTGGAAAAAATAACCATGGGTCATCCCAACACTTAAATTAGAAGAGGACAAAGATGCTTGAAAGGTGGTTGAGGAGAAAGGTACACTGGGATAGAAGGAAAACCAGTTGAGGACAATTTTACTGAGACCCAGGTAAGAGAATATTTCAAAAAGGAGAGGTCAACTCAGTCATATGCTATTGAGAAGTGAAATAAAGGTGACTGAAAATTGATCATTGCCTTTGGCAAGATGTAGTTTTTTGTGCAATGATTGAGCTATTTCAGTGGTATGGGGGGGTGGGTAGAAAAGCCTAGAAGTAGGTTGAGAAGGTGATGTTAGGAGACAACACTGAGGGGGAGTAGTAACCATTTTTTTGAAGGGTTTTGAAGGGTTTATTAAGAATAGCAGAGAAATGTAATTGTATCTGGAGAGCAATTTGGAGTTTCAGAAGCGCATTGGTGTGGTGATTGGAGTGGTCCTTTAGAGAAGAGACGTATAAAATAGAAGCTCAGACCCATTTAAAGTAAGATGGGATGGAGTTAGGGGTAAGTGGAGGGTTTGTGTTGAAATCACAGCTTACATCTTCCATTTACTAAGATGTCAAAAAAAGTGGTTCAGATGCTGGTGGTTTAATAGGCTGGTCCTGTGAAAAAGAGGTAGCTTTCCTCAAAGGACAGTTCTTTTCTTTCTGGAGATGAAAGGGGTGATTAGTCCTTCAAGCTCTGAGTAGAAAAAAAAAGTGTGAACTAGCCATCCTGCAGTGTGGGAGAATGAATTCAGTAGGGAGATGCAGTGACATCATTAAGCAGTGTTGAGTGACCATTTGAAATATGTGGTCATAAATAGGAGATGATTCCTGTCAATAGAGCTGTATGATTTCAACTCAAAAATATTCAATAATTCATGTACAGAAATGGGATGTATGGGTACATTTCACCAGGGCTAGGTCCTTGACAGACAAACACAGAACAGGGAAGGAGGGGCAGAGGACGTGGAGTGTTTGTGCTAAAGCATTGACAGTGCTGAGAGGTGGAGTCTAAGCTGGATAACGGAAGGAAGGAGGGCATATGGGAAAGAATGGAAAGTGCAAAGTCAATGGGATCAGTGGCTGAGGGATTGCTGGTGAAGGAACTATAGAGAAAGATGGAAGGATGGAGATAATGGGTTTCAAGAGTGGAATTTATGTTTTGTAGGTCATTTTCTCATACACCATTGTGACTGATAATTTTATGTGTCAATGTGGCTAGGATATGGTGCCTAGTTGTTTGGTGAAACACCACTCTACTTACAGCTATGAAGGTAATTTTCAGATGTGATCATCATAAATCAGTGGACTTTGAGAAAGGCAGATTCCTCTCCATAATGTAGGTGGCTATCATCCAATCAGTTGAAGGCCTTAAAAGCAAAGACTAAGATTTCCCAAGTAAGGAGTACTCCTCAAGACTGCAACATGGAAATGTGGCTTGAGTGTCCAACCCGTTGCTCTGTAGAATTTGGATTCAAGACTGAAACATCGACTCTTACCTGAATTTCCAGCTTCCTTGCCTTCCCTACAGATTTCAAATTTTCAGACTTGCAGCCCTCACAACTGGATAAACCAGTTCTTTAGAATAGAGAGAGAAGGAGAGAGAGAGAGAGAGAGAGAGATCCCCTATTGGTTATGTTTCCTTGGAATATTTGACTAATGGAACACCTTTAATTTTGAATGTTAATCATAATAGGTTATTCCCTAAAACTATCCAGTTGCTCTCCAAAGCATTGAGAATAAAATTGAAAATCCTAATTGTGATCTATAAGGCCCTGCATGATGTAGCCCTTGCCTCAAAGGGAGGCTTTCTGGGTTGACAGGGTGGCTCAATCGGCCAATGTTTGACTCTTAATTTCAGCTCAGAGTTCATAGGATCCAACCCCATGTTGGGCTCTGTACTTACGGTATGAAGCCTGCTTGGGATTCTCCCTCTTCCTCTCTCTCTCTGCCCCTCCCCTGCTTGCACATACACACACACACACACACTCTCTCTCTCTCAAAAATAAATAAATAAATTTTAAAATAAAAAGGAGGTTTCATATCATGTCACTACCTTTTCTCCTTCTACATTCTAATCATTATGCCCTTTACCCTGTTCTTTGAGAACAGCAGACATTTTATGTTTTAGAGTCTTTGTTTGCTTGTCTGTGTTGTGTATAGGTAAGTGTGTGGGTTCTGGAGTCAGACTGCTCGGGTTCAAGTCAGAGCTCTGTTGCTTATTAGCTCCATGACCTTGACAGCTCACCTAACCACTCTGTGCCTCAGGTTTCTAATCTGTAAAGAGGAAATCATGGTAGAAACGACCTCATAGCAATGTCACTGCAGTAAATGAATTAATACAAATAGGACTTAACTCAGTGCTTGGACCACACAAAGTGCTCAGTAATGTAGGGTAGCATGAGGGTGCTTGTCATGTGTTCCCCTCACTTTTTACCTTCTTTGATTCATTCAGATGAAGCTCAAACACCACTTCCTCAGAAGGCCCTCTCTAATAGGCAATCAGTGCAGGGATCAGTAGGGATCAGTTACTCCAGTGTTCCGTGAGCCCTCTGCAGTTCTGGGGACAGACTGGTGTTCATCCAAGCCAGTTTTGATCATCTCATCAGCCTTGGCAGGAATGAGTTGGGCATGGTCCTGTGATGCCATGCAGCCTCATGAAAGCTAGAGTATTTGGGACATTTCCTTTGTCTTCACTGAAGAAACAAGAAGGCCCATGCCTTCTTCATCATTGTTAAGTGAGGATCTGGTACCTGAAACTGTAGCAGCCAATCTATATCCAGGAGAAGAAAGCAAGAAACATTCCAGAGCCTGGCATTGTTTTACTGCTGAGTCAGCCAACCCCTACCTGCATGTAAGGTAATGTTCCTATATGTTAAACTACTTTAATTGGGATTTTCACTTTGTAGGATTCCTTGCTGATACGCTTCAGTGACCGCCCTAGATATATTAGCCAAGTACCTGTCCCTACCCCCCAGTTATTTTTTCTTCCTCACTTGTAATTATCAGATATTATTACACATGTTCATTAAATGGTTTTAGTTTATATTCCCCTTATTGAAATGAAAGTCCCCCAAAGCAGAGAGTAGTAGCCTGCCTCCGACATCCCTGACACCTCTAGGCCTAGGATACTGCTTGGTCCCTGTATGAATGCATGTTGTTAAATTTCAAAAAGGAAGTGAAAGGATGTGAGAATCAGAAATCTAGACCTCTTTCCATACGTGTCCATGCTGCTCAATAGCTCGGTAACACTGGCAAAATTTCTTAACGTTTCAGTACTCAAACATCTCATGTTTATTACAGCTTGTCTACACGAGGCTGCAATGAGGTTCCAATGAAAGGTCACGTGTGAGGGCTTTATAAACGGAACACCAAGGCAAAAAAAACGAGGGAGGATTGCTTTTCCTTTACGAATAACACATGATTTTTATCTGAAATTACTTAGTGTTATTATTGTTTAAGGTCATAAAAGAATAATTCTCAAGAAAAAACATTCAACTTTAACTTTAATAGATAATTGATATGAAATTAGAAATGCTATACCAGCAAAGTACTGTAAGGTTTACTGTTTTGGAGTGTTTACATTTTCTCACTTGCCTGGACACTATAAAGAGCTTTTTCTCCCAGAGTATTCTGTAACAAATTTTAAATTCCTAGCAACAACAACAAAAAAGTCAGATTTGCCAAAGGCAGTGATAGATCAAAGAAAAAAAGCAAAAGAAAGAGAAGGTACTGTCATTTCTAGTCCACTGGCCAACAGAAGTCTTTTTTTTTTTTCTTTTAATATCCTATCTCAAGCTCTATACTATGTTTTCTACTTTTAAAAATTCAAATCCAATCTTTATCAGGACAATGGGGCAAAGAGAGCAGAGAATTTCTCTTAACATTTGCATTTATTTACCAAATATATAGATCAGACTAACCCACACAATGCCAGTGGAGTGCTTATTTTTACCAATGGCCCAAAGGATGATATTCTTGATCAAATAGATTGCCCTTTAAGCCTTCAACAATATAGGTTAAACAGGGAGAAAAATATATCTTATGTAATAGGTAATAAGTGACTCAATTAAAGGTATTTAAGAACAGGCCCTAATATAGTCTGTGGTTCCAAATTTTTTTTTTAAATTTCAGAACTTTTATTCTATAGACTTCAAGAATCTTTTTTTTTTTTTTTTTACAAAATATTCTTTTTGTTTATTGTCAAGTTGGTTTCTAGGTAACACCCAGTGCTCTTCCCCACAAGTGCCACCCTCCACGACAATCACCCCCTTACCCTTCCCCCCTTTCTCCTCAGCCCTCAGTTTGTTGTCAGAATTCAACAGTCTCTCATGATTTGCCTCACTCCCTCTCCCCAGCTCTTTTCCACCCCCTTTCCCTTTCCCATGGTCCCCTATTAGGTTTCTCCTGCTAGACCTATGAGTGCAAACGTATGGTATCTATCCTTCTCTGCCTGACTTATTTCACTTAGCATGACTCCCTGGAAGTCCATCCACTTTGCTACAAATGGCCATAAATACTTTAATTGGAGTGGTGTCACAGGTAGGCAACCTTTCTATGAGGCTATCATTTATGATAGACCACATTAAATTTTTTACGGTTATTTATTTATTTGAGAGAGACAGAGAGAGGGCATATGAGAAAGGCAGAGAGAGAATCCCAAGCAGGTTCCATGCTGTCAGTGCAGAGCCCAATGAGGGGCTCAAACTCACAAACCATGAGATCATGGCCTGAGCCAAAATCAAGAGGCAGATGATTAACTGACTGAGCCCCCAGGGTACCCCTGTGATAGAACATATTAAATGACATGCTTAAGAAGAAAAATTTTCCTGTTTTATGTATTATATCTATGAATATATTTATGAATTTAATGAAAGCTTTTTTGAATACCAGTAGCAAATGCAAAATATGATACATGTCTGTTCGGGCATTTAATCTGGAACATAGCTATGATCTGTCATGTTCACACAAAAGCACATGCACTTTATTTATGCAAGAGATCATCTGAACCTTATCTGAAGTTCATGAATTCATCCTTCAGAAGGAGTTATAATAAGAAGAGTTCTTCTTGGTGGATAAGCACCAGCAACAGCTGTAGAATCTTCATTTAACTCTCCCTGTGATGCTGTGAGGGTGGTGTGTTTAGATGTACTGGATTTGCGGCATTTGGTGGAAATGTGACCAAAATTTAGAGCAAGTGCATCTCTACAGAGCACCTCTCCTTCCCTAGGGATTCCAGATTGGACTCTGTGAAAACACAGTGAAAAATGGCAGAAAGAAAATGGAAAAATACTATTATTAGGTGTGCCAGTACCCCTATGGACTCTCAGAGGAAAAAAGCCCTGACCTCTACCTTCCCCAGGGCTTGCATGCAAATTCTGTTAGGCCCTCACCTCCCAGTGGAATAAGGAAAGAGGGTGGAGAAGGAGCTGGCTATCCTCCAAGAGGGACTCTCAAGACTGTGCACACCAAGTCAGTCAACTGGTAAACCCTGTACAATTAGTATCTCAGGCTTTGTGCCATTCGATGAGAAACTCTTCCTTTCCTTGGTTGTGGAAGAACGTAGGGTGGGTGGGCAGCCAGGGAGAAAGGAAGCAGCTTTCTTTGTTCTATACATGCCACTGCGTACACTGTGCAGGCGAGAGGGTAGAGGTTCACAGTGGCCCCATGTTCTCAGTTTCACAGCTGGAAAGGGGGCAGAGCCAGATTCTAAAGTCAAGTCTGCAGGATTCTAAGTGATTCGCAATTGCCCTGCTTGTCCTTTTCCCCTGCCCTATGCAATTTTCCCAAATTGCCCTTTATTTGGCTCCCTAATGTGCAGCAATTGAAGAAGAAAAAATAACAGCCGGTAAAGGCATTGCTACAGACATGCGCACAGACAATTGCCCAAAGGGACAGAAATATTACACCAGAGTCGTGGAAATGACTTACAGCTACCAATGGAATTCTATTTTTTATGAATATACAGAAGAACTACATTGTCTGCTGCCCCTCTACACACACACACACACACACACACACACACACACACACACACACACACACAGTTTGGCATTTATGTAGGGAGAAATCACTCCATATTCCTCAAAGCATCTAAGGTCATTCATCTTGTTACAACTCAAAATAATTGATCACCAACAATATATTGGTCACCAGGAGAAATATTCAATGTACTTTATTCTAAAAGGCAAGGAAAATTATAATGAAAAGATTTTGTAAGCATATTTCATGACATAGCAGTCCTTAGCAATGAACTGCTGAAAAGCAGAGGAATTTACGGCCAGATAAGAGTTTGAAATACTTGCATTTTATGTAAGCTTTTAGATGATTTACATTGCCTATTAGCTTGTAAACTAATACATATGATAATAAATAAGCCTTTATTTTTCTTTTTTGCATTATTTAACTCAGCATTGCCCAAACTTACTTAACCTTAAAAATCCTTTTATCATACTCATAATTCAAGCTATGGGACTGGATTGCAAGAGAATTCCCTAGGGAAAACCTTAGGCGGTATAATCCATTTCAGAAATACTACCTCAGAATGTTCAAGTTTTCTCCTTTTAAAAAATTTCAAAAAGAAAAGTTTTGGCACCAATAGGGTAAACTATGCTCCTGGAGCTCTCCCTAGATGGCCTGGCCCATTCACTGAATAAATGAAGCTTTACTTTATCATGCTACGGTATTCTCAGAGAAATTCAAACATTTTAGGGATGACATGGTTGTTTCAGGTCTATTAGGTGAATGGATTTCCCCCCCAGTAATCCTCTTCTTAGTAGAAGAACTCAGAAAATTCTAGTGTCTCACTTATTATGATAACCAAATCTTATCAGTGATTAAAATCCCATTGATTTTCCAGTAATTGACCTTGAATCTCATAAAATTGACTTTAGATTATTGAAAACCTGGTCTCTCTCTCTTTATATATATAAATAAGTATACACACACACACACATATGTACATATATATTTAAGGGAAGTCAGAAAAAGGTCCATTTCTTCTAGGGGCAGTTTAAAATAAGATCTACACCTAACACTTCCCACTTATCTCACTATCTACATCAGGAGGAAAGTAGACAAAGGGGAAAAAACAATAAACAATAGTGTTCAACACTTCAAGGACCTTATATTTTCTCATTATTTCCCAAATAAAATAGTTACAGGGACCATCTTTACTCTAGAAGGCTGTCCTCTCACTTTCAAAATATTTCTGTTTAGCCTCAGTGCTCAGACCTGTTCATCAAACATAAAAGGGCTGACTGGCTTGAGGTGGCAATTATCATACTAAAAAAAAAAAAAAAAAGAAAGAAAGAAAAAAAGAATGAACACTATGTCCAAATGACAGTGACATCAAGAAGAAAATAAATGGACACTATTTTCTGCATTTTAAGCAAGTGCCCACATCAGGAAATCTAATAGACCATTCCAGAACCAGCAATCAACCAACAGGCACCTTTCTGTGAGATACATTCTGTTCTTTCTGTTATGAATAGATGCAATGAAGCATTTGAAACTGCCAAGTGGCAAAGCATATTTAAATCCTTTCCCCTTCTCTCTCTACAGCAAATCAACAGACTATATTCACTTCTACATTTTGTCCGACAAGCAGCATTTTTTATATAAAGGGCAGATGAGCAAGTAAATGAATGCTGTGCAGTTCTGTACAGATAGCTACCTGCCGGCTCTGCCAGAACGAAAGGGAAGCCAAATGGTCAGTACGAGAAGGACTTATTATTCAGACTCAAAGGGTTTTGAAATTGCAGTTATTGTTTTATGTCTGATGGCACAAGGTCTCAGTGATTCTTCGTTGTTCCCAGGGAGCTATATTCCCCTGAACACACCTGTGAAAGAATTCCTTTTGTGCCTGGTATTTTGACCTTACAGGGCAATGCAGGCTAGTGGGAGTTGTACCTGACCTCAACAAATTAAGTGTCATTGTTCAGGGGCCAAAGGGATAGCCCATTAGAAACTTGCCAATGTATTTGACACTGCCATGTGTCAGATTCAGAAGACTGAATTCTTTTATTTTACCATGGCCCATTTTAGCAAAATTTCTAGGACATCCTGGCTCTCTCTCTGACACCCCCCACCACCCTGCACTTCTAAAATTGTCACTGGTCTGTTATCTGGGGATCCTTTGATTCTCCATAGCTTGTCCAGATCTGGAAAAGATCTGACATACTGTATGGTTAGATTTGATATTTCCCCCCAGGTGCTGTAATTCTGTGCCTATGACTTGCCAACATCCTGTGGAATTCCTCCTCTTTCCAGCATGCCATAGAATTGGCTGTGTATTAGAATGTTCTAGTCTCCTGTGGGGAGCCAATGCAGAGAGTAGAGGGAGGATGCCAGAGAGAAGAGTAGGATTGAGCTCTGAATATGGAGACCAGATCATGATTCAGGACAGTAAACACCTTAGGTACCACATTCAAATGGAGGTATTAAAAAAAAGTGAAATCCTGGGATCAGGAATTGAGGTAAGGTCAAAGGCAAATTGATATAGGCTAGGGATAAGCTGAAAGAATTCTGGGAACTATAAAGAACAGTCTTCATTACTTGGCTTTATTGGTCAGTTAAAAATCACCCTTGGATAATGTATTGGCTTAAACATACAATGTCCAGAATACACATTTAAATAAATTCTTAAAAGACAAAGATGGAATTTTGGGAAGCAGCTTTCGAATCAGAGGATGATGGAGCACAGAAAGTTATACCCTTAAAGACTCATAATAAAGAATAAGCCAGAAAATATCCCTGTTCTCAAAGACCTCAGAGTATAGGTGGATATCAGCATGCATATAAGTCAGTACAATACAATGGGATAAAAGCTGTACTAGAAATCAAAGCTGAATGTTCTGCAAGGGCAGCAAATACTATGTGTAAAAACCTGAGATCTTGCAGAGGAGGTACTTATTGGGTTGGATCACAGAGCAGAAGTGGCAGGACATGAGGGGCAAAGAAGGAGGGCATTACTGGCTGCTGGATCAGAATGACAAGAGCAGAGATGTGCTCAAGGGATAAGGCAGTTTGATCTGGGATAATGATGATGATCTCAGCATTATTTATAATGATAAAAAGAAAGTAGAAGCATGTAAGTCTCTATAAACAGCAAATGGAAGCTATACCGTGGCATTAAAACAACTAAATATACTTATATAAAGATTGAAAAAAAAACCAACAAAATATACAACAGTTGGGAACAGGTCTGGGACAGCAGAGAGAAGACATCTGAAAAAAATATGCCCCTGCCTACCAGTAACTGGAATATGGACCAAAATGGCAATAGCAACTTTTTATAACTCTGGAACTTAACCAAAAGCTTCAGCAATCCAAAGAATGTTCAAGGAAAACAACTGGATTTCAATAAGAATAGTGAGGTTTTTTGCAGTTCTTCTTACCAGTTTCCAGCCCCCTTTCTCCAGTTCTGTGATGGCGTTAAAGAACAGCAACCTCACAACTACCCCAGCTGTGAAAACCGGCAGCCTGTCAGCCACTGTAGGGAACAGAACAGACTTGAAGCTCTGCCCAAAATCCCATCCTCAGGGAACTATCAAGATTGGGCCAATATTTGACATCTCACACCCACTCTTTATTTTCTCTGTGCAAACCATTATTTTCCTTTGGACTTTCTTTGGGAACACTCCATGGGAATTTTACATTGTGGGCAGTGGGGTGGCTGTACCAGCTGTGGCTAACAGCAGGCAGAGCAAAACACTTAAAAAGGAAAGACTGGGGACTGTGGTGTCCATAGGGAGCTTTGCAAGCCTCTGACATATTCTTGAGAATCTGGCAATCCACATGCATGTGAGGGGCAGAGCACCTGCCCAGGAAAGACCTGAGAAGCCTTCATCTCTCGCTTCTGGCTGACCTGAAGGCTTTGGGTAAGTAGGAAGAGAAGGCTAAAGCAGAGTTAGAAACTGATGACTTGGGCGGGGGGCGGTGCGGGGGAGGCACCTGGGTGGCTCAGTCAGTTAAGCCTCCGACTTCGGCTCAGGTCAGATCTCACATTTGTGGGTTAGAGCCCCGCATCAGGCTCTGTGCTGACAGCTAGCTCAGAGCCTGGAGTCTGCTTCAGATTCTGTGTCTCCTCTCTCTTCCCCTCCCCTTCTCATGCTCTGTCTCTCTCTGTATCAAAAATAAATAAAACATTAAAAAATAAATATTAAAAAAGAAACTGATGACTGGGGTTTTGAAAACACATCTCAACGAACCCAGAGGCTCTTAGCAAAGAGTGTTAGATGTGTTGGTACAAGAGGTGAAAATCTATGCCTATCCAGGGATCTGGTGATCACTAAGTTGATTAAAGATGTTAGTGGTTCCATCCAGCAAAGAACAAACAGCAAACAAACAGTAGAAATAAGAGCAACCAAAAACAATAAACAAGGTGGGGAGAAGGAGTATCTGATTTACAGCATTGCCACATTATATTTTTTGAATATCCAAATTTTAACAAAAAATTTATTTTATGAGAATCCGAAGAAACAAGAATGTATGGCCCATACATAGGAAAAAACATTCACTAGAAACCATCCTCAAAGAAACCCAGGCATTGGACTTACAGGGCAAAGATTTTAATTCAGATGTTACCTATATGCTCAAATAACTGAATTAAATCATGTCTAAATAACTAAAGGAAAGTATGAAGCTGAAGTTGATTTTACTTTAAGAAGCATTAAACTTGGAGCACCTAGGTGGTTCTGTTGATTTAGGGTCTGACTCTTGATTTCAGTTCAGGTCATGGTCTCACAGTTCATGGGATTGAGGCACACATTGCTTTCCATGCTGGTGGCATGGACTCTGCTTGGGATTCTCTCTCTCTCTCTCTCTCTCTCTCTGTCCCTTCCCTGCTTGTGTTGCCCTCTCTCTCTCAAAATATATTAATAAATGTTAAAAAAAACAACAACAACATTAAACTAACCTGCCATCATGCTGTGCTATTTTCACCTGAATGTTTCTTTAAAAGATAAAGTATAATAGGACTGTACTCACGCCATCACTTACTCATTCATATTCTCCCAGTTTTCTAGGGCCAGTAGAGTCCAGCTGGAGCACTGATCTCTGCTGCATTAAAAGTTCTTTCCACTCACCTGGCATTAGACATGGCCTGCCTTGTAGTGCTGTGTATCTTTTTCTCTTATTTCTTTATTGTCCTTTATCTAGGCCATAAACACCTGGCAGATGTAACCACATCTATTTGCCTTTGTCGTCTCCCCCCCAAGAATGTTTGCACATAATCCATTCTAAACCATTCTAATCCATTCTAAAACTGCTACATGAATAAACCAGTAAACATCTTGCTGAAATTTAGATTCTGTGTCTCAGTATATCCAGGCATTTCCCTGTTCAGTACATTACAGGTATGGAAAAACATACAGAAACAGAACCAGGATTGCAGTCCTGGAATAAAAATGTTGGCTCATGACGAATCCTCAATATGGCTCCTAACTATTTGAAGCAGATATTTCTACCAAGTCCCATGTAACAACAATGATAAAAATGATAATTAATCATATACTCAATATTCATTTTGCTCTTAAAAAGTCTGGTTTAAATATTTTATGTGTATTTTGTCCCATAAGAATGTGTAGAGCTAACTTTACTTAAGTACACATGAGGAAATAGAGGTGCACAAGGATTGTGTAATTAGCCCACTGCTAATCAAGGTCCATTTGAGATCCCATGTCTGTGTGTCTCTGTATATACAACATATAGACCTTCCTGTGTAGATGTGGAATCTGCCCTCACCATTTGGTGTCTGTATTTCCAGTTCTCATGGCCCCATTTCCAGAGCAGGGCTATTTAAGTTGGCTGTATTATTTCAAGATGGCTTGACTTATTTCAGAAGAACTCTTAGTCCCTTCATCTGGTTTATTCTTCAGGCAAATTGGAAATAACTTCTCTGCAAACCTAACATCATCAAGAATTTTTAAAAAGTAGATCTTTGGACTTCTTGTGTCCATGAATGAACTCTCCTGGTATGCAAAGATAAACCATGTGAGGGAAAGGAGACATTAACCCTGTGTAGAAGATCTTCTGCAGTACTTTGTCAAAAGGAGAGGCATGGAAATCTTAATTCAGGTGAAGTTTCCAGGCAACCTATGCAGAGCATAGCCAAGTCTTTAAGATTTCCATTTCTAGATTAGAAAACAATTCAAGTCAGCTGTTGAGACTATCAACCTAAAGTGGATTTCAGAGACCTGATTTGATTTTAGAATATCAGACTCTGGAAACCAATTTATGAGAGGGAATTGGTGTGAATAACAAGCTCTAATCTCATAAGCATGTGGATAAGGTGTTCCTTCATCTGGCCTTTCTCACTGTTTTATATTAAAACCTGTTGAGAAATGCCTGACTATGCATTCATGTGGACAGATTTCACCTTGCTCCGGGAAGAATTATCTTGGATCTTATATAAATCTCTTCTTTATGAGAGTTGGGTCCTCTTAAACCTTAACATGATAATTTGGGCCACCCTTATATACTATGTGAACAGAACAATGGTAATATATCTCCAACTGCCTCATGTAGAAGCAGATGGAAGGATCGGGGCCACAGCCTCGTGGGCTTTGTTGACCTTTATGAACAGGGCAGGGAGGCTGTGTTGGGGCAGCTCATGATGCAGGCCCCCAGGGTTCCAGGAAAGCCAAACATCCTGGGCATTTTGTGCATTGAGTGAATTTGCAAGTTCTCTGTCTCTACTGTTCCACCATCATGATGTGGTGACAGGTAAGGGACCACCTTTCATGTGTCACCGGTGGTTGTGAGAAAGAAACATTTCTCTTCTTTCTCACAGCTCTAACTTCTGAACTTATTACTGACTCTGCTCTCATGTGCCTTATTTCTGGTCTCAGAGATGGCCACTAACTTCTCAAAGCAGCTCCAATGTCTCTGCCTTCCTGATTTTTCAACACCTTTCCATCCATGTGTATGAATCTTGTGTGTTTTCTTTCTAGGAACAGTGTTTATATTTTGTGTTCCAGCACCATGAACACTTTCCCACTCCTGAAGCCTCTTGATCTGTTTAGTGTGAATATGCTATCTTTTTCACACTTGGAATGTTTCCTTTGATTCTGAGTATGTGTTTGTGGTGCTAAGGCTTCTTAATTCTGACTTTTTGGGCAAAACCACTTTTTTTTCTTCAGGAGGAGGCTGAAACTGTCCTCTGGAAGAAAGGCATGACCTTGGAAATCATTCTCTTGGTCTCCCACCCAGGCTCTTCTCTGCCCATTAATCCATACAGGATAGACTGGAGGTGGCCTCTTAAAAAAAATTTTTTTTAATGTTTACTCATTTTTGAGAGATGGGAAGAGACAGAGCATGAGTGGAGGAGGAGCATAGAGAGAGAGGGACACAGAATCTGAAGCAGGCTTCAGGCTCAGAGCTGTCAGCACATAGCCTGATGCAGGGCTCGAACCCACCGACCACGAGATCATGACCTGAGCCAAAGTCAGATGCTCAACTGACTGAGCCACCCAGGCACCCCTGGAGGCAGCTTCTTGACAGTAGAGTGAAGCTATTCTCATTTTCTAATACAACCACATTGTATTAGCTGGGATTTTCCAAACAAAACAAAACAAAACAAAAAAACAGAACCCATAGAATATAGATGAGGAGATGTGTTATAGGAATTGGCTCATGTGATTCTGGAGGCCCCAAAAGTCCCACAGTCTGCCACCTACACGCCAAGACAGTTAGAAAGTCTGAAATGTTAGGGTTATGAGGATGAGGAGAAAGATTTCATTCAAACTGTGCCTTGAGAAAAGGGATATGGGAATAGGTGTCAGATAGAAGAGTGAGGTGACACAACAGTACACTGCACAAATCAATCACCCCGGTTTGAGTTTTCAAGAGTTGGCATAAGAATAAATGGAAAGAAACTTTCTAATGGGTTGGATAGACTTGTCAGCATTCAATTTTCCTTGCCTATGGGAGTTGGTCCAGCTAATGGGATTGACTGGTGCCAGAGGAACGGTTGTGTTAATTTTCTGTGCACAATCAGCATATCTCTGAAGCAGTTCTACCACCTGATTTTGTCCTGCTTAGGCTAGCAGTAAAATTTGTGTTACATAATTAGGACGGGCATGGCTGCCAGGAAATTGGGTGAGGTATAAAGATAAGTTTCCTGGTTCTGAAAGTTAAGAAACAGGAGAGTGAAGGTGATTAAGAGGAATCTTCACTTGTTCTACTGTAGAAAAGTTGATACTGACTTTTCATTTTACCAGTTCTTTGCAGGCTCCTATTGGGAAGGGACTGACTAGTGCATGAGGTTGAAATTTATATAGGGCGATCTACATCAGTTACGCACACACCTCTCTATCCTCATTAGCCTAGACTAACTGAAATAAGCATAACCAGGTACTTCTAAGAGAGTTTTCTTAACTGTAAAATGTTGGTGGTATTTACTTTATGAGGCTGTTAGGAATCCTAAAAGGACAACAACATGAAAGTCTTTAGTATAGGGCCTGGCATGTGAAAAGTGCTCAGGAAATATTTGTTCTTTTGCTGTTCTATATTTGTAAAATGAAGAGACTGGATTTACAGATCTCTGAAGTCCTCCCCATCCTAATATCCTAAAGCTGTGAACTCCAAAATGTTTGCCATTTGCTACATGTGGTTATTTAATTTCAATTTCAAATAATCAAAATGAAATACAATTAAAAATTGACTTTCTCGTTTGCACGTACTACATTTCATGTGTTTCAGAGCTACATGTGGTTAGTATTCACTGTGCCAGACAGAGGAGATATGGAACATTTTCATCATTGCAGAAAGTTCTATTGGGTAGCATTAGCTGAGTCAGAGACACTGGGGCTCATTCTTTAGAATTTAATTTCAAGTCATTGGGTCAGATATACATTAGAAAAATAAACACATAGCTCGGTCCCAGTTGAGTTGAACCTCCCGATGGGTCATTTGTTTCTTTATATACTCATGTTTGAGGGCCAAGACCAACATCTAGCTTATGCATATCTGTGCATCTCTGAATTAATTCATGCTTTCCTCAAGTGTAGTTTTACAGCATGACAAATGAAAAGCCTGGAAAGAATCTTGTGATGTGGAGTTCCAAAGAGCAGTTTTAGTTTCCCAGCTACCCCTCGCTGTAGAGAGAAATACATCAGAAGGGTTGATCTCTCCTTCTAGAGTCTCCACTCTCTGCCAGGGATGGTACTGCGGACATTCGCACACATGATCTCATCTAAAATTTCAAAGTCCTTCCAAAGAGGTGTCAAGGTTCCAGTTTTACAGAGAGGAAACTAGAGACGAGAAAAGTAACTTATCTGAATCATAATGTGAGTTGATAGGTAAAGTCAGAATTCAAATCCAAGGCTTTCTGTCAAAGTGTAAACTCTTTCCATTGCAAAAATCTACAGAAAAAGCCACAGTATGTCAAGTTCTGCATAACTTATACAAGTGGCATGCAAACACAATGAAGAAGGGCATCATGGGAAGCTTCACGCACAAGAAAGCATTTGATTGTGTTGGCAATAAGAAGGGAAAGAGAGGGAAAGACACCTCAGGAGAAGACAAGGGCATACAGAGAGCCACGCAATGAGTGACGTTTCAATTTAATGTGACCAAAGGAACCAATTTGTTCTCTTTTCTCTCTTGGGACTCTGCTTGGGCTTCGAGGCTAGTGGCTAGGCAGCAACTGTCTCAGTGCCTTGGCACCCACAGCTGATCAAGATGAATTTCTTGATATATTTCTCATTGTGTTGTGGATAATGGCTGGTCTGTTTCACTGTGGCATTTCTTTCTTCATCTCAACCATCCTAGTAAATCATGCAGGACTTTGCTGTTGTCAGTGTGTCTCACAGGTCTGTGAGCAGGCAGAACCGACTGAGATGTAACCAGATTCCCTTTTCTTTAATTCCTTAATGTAATCACCAAAACCCGTTTCCTTTAGCAGTTAAGGTGAGTGAAGAGGAATCTGTCCTCAACTTCTAGGGAAGGACTGGCTAATAGAATTCTCTGGGATGATATTTTTTTATATCTATGGTAGTCACTTGAAATGTGATGAGTAATTTTTAATAATATTTAATTCTAATCAACTTAAATTAAAATTTAAACAGTCACAGGTGGCTAGTGACTACCATATTGGACAAAAGAGCTGTAAGGGATCTAGATTGTTGGTCTTCTGTCCTCTAGAGCTGTCTAGAAAGTAATATTAATTCTAAGCCAAGTTTACCTTTACTTTTCCAAGTAGGTCATTGGTGCCCTATACCTGAAAAGGGTCTGAAGACAGATACTAAGTTTAAACTCTGAACTATCACTAGTTTTGCTGCTTGTAATGCTCTCTCTAATGACAATGACCTCGATGTTGCCAAGTCCTATGATAACTTTCTCCATGTCAGCATCACCAGTTGCGGGTTCAACCCTCAGCTTTGTGGGTTTGGCTTCGGCTTTGTCCACAAAGCTGGGAATGGCAGAAAGGATTGCTCAGTATTCCACAAGTCAAGAGAGGTGACAAGGAGGCTAAGGGAAGTCTCCCCAAGCTCCTCTCAAACTCGCATATTTATTAGGCATACATCATAAGGAAAACATTGTATGGTATGTCAGTGGCTAAGTACCAGTAAGAATGTATAAAAATCATGCAAAAAAACAGGGTGTTCCCAAAACTACAAAAGAGCAGATCCCTAAATCAGGGTGGAAAACAAGGTAAGATATTCCATAGATAACATGGTTAAGGAATTTGAGAACACTAGGAAGACCTAACCCCTTTATATGCATTAACTAGATACTGGTCCACTATTTTCAGCAGGGACAGAAAGCAGTGTAATGCCTTCCCTATAATCTCCTCAGCCAGGACTCAATTATTTGATTTCCTACAATTCAAACTCTCTACAACATTCTACAGTGATGATTCTGTTCTTATTGAGATCCATCATTCCATTAGCTTTTAGGACACTGTACTCTTCTGATCCTTTCCCTGTCTCCCTGACCCCTCTTGTTCAGTCTTCTCCAATTTCCTTACTCATTGTAATCTAGAGGCCTCTTCTGTAACACTCTCCTGCTAGGTGACATCTTCAAGTCATTTAACACTAAATAATACCTACATGTCAGTGATTTAATGCTTATATCTCCAGCTCCGAAGCTGGAGCTTCCAAGAAGCACAGGCTCAGATACATATACCTAAGTCCTCCTTGTCATACCCATTTAAATGTCAAATATGTATCTAAAAATGAACATATTTGAAACAGAGTTTTTGACTCTTTCCCAAGTGCTACTCCTGCCATTCTAAAATTTCATCCATTCTCTTATTTCCTAGCTCAGTAAATGGTTTCTAATCCTCCCAATTTCTTAAGCCAAAACCTCGGAGTGGAGTTATCCTTGATTACTCACATGATATAATCTTTCATACATAGTGCATCATACCTAATGACTCTATATGAAAAACATTTTGCTAATAAAGCCTCTTCTCTTCATTTCCACTGCTATGGTCCCAATCTATGTCACCACCATTTCTCTTTTCATATTACCATTTCTTACATAAAGGACTGAAATAATTTTCTAAGTTCTCAAGTGCTCCATGGTTTATATCTCTCAAAAAAAATCCAACTTCTTTCTCTGAAGCAGGAAGCCCATCATGATCCAGTTACCAGCTGCCTGTCTCCAACCTCATCTCTGCTGCAAGTTCCTAGCCTCTCTAGCCATGCCCAGCAGCTTTCTGTTTCTTGGTCATGTTTGATGCATTCCTGACCATGAGCCTTAAACTGACTATTCCTCTGCTTACCACGCTCTCATCACCTCAGCATAGTAAATTTCTTTTTAATTATTGAAGTCTTGGAAGAAAAACGAAGTACTTGGCATAGGCATCCATGACCACTGAGCCTAAGGGGCAGCTTGCTTTCTCTTGATCACTTCATTCTGCTTTAAATGTATCATGGCACTCAACACCTAAGATACTTTGATCATGTACTTGTTTAATGTCTTTCTTCCATAAGAAAGCAAGAGCAAGAATCTTTTCTGTCATTGGCTATAACCTCAAAGCCTTATATAGCCCCAGATACATAGTAGGTACTAAATATTTATTAAATGAGTAAATTGTTGAATTTTGCATGTGAAAGGCATTTAACAAATTTTTAAAATGCTTTCTGAAGTATAACATCATTTAATTTTTGAAAACACCTGTAGGTAGGGGTGCCTGGATGGTTCAGTCAGTAGGACATCTGACTTCAGCTCAAGTCATGATCTCATGGTTCATGGGTTTGTGCCCACTTCGGGCTCTGTGCTGACAACTCAAGGCCTAGAGCCTGCTAAGGAGTTTGTGTCTCCCTGTCTCTCTGTCCTTTGCTCCACCCCCCACCTCTCTCTCTCTCTAAGAAATAAATAAATAAACATTAAAAAAAAACACCTGTAGGTAAACAGTACTATATGCACATCTTGAGGGTATAGCCTCATGATGCTCCCATGATGGGAGGGAGGTGGCCTCTACACAGAGGATGCCCTTATGACATATGTGCTGAATGGAGTGTTTCTATCATAGTGAAAGGGTTGAGCCATGTCTTCTTCTTGTCCTAGGTAACAGTATGTTGTCTGTAATTAGTCACATATGTTTGATGAAAGAATACATATGTAAATGAATTAATAATAAGTTACTTAGTTTTCTTCCATCTTTAATACCCAGTGGTTGTACATCACTCATAGCATGAGTACTGATTAGTTAAATTGGTTAACTAGTTGAATTGTCATGGGAGGAATTTTTATTTTTTTTATTTAAAAAAATTTTATTATGTTTTTTGTTTATTTTGAGAGACAGAGAGAGACAGCGCGAGCAGGGGAGGGTCAGAGAGAGATGGAGATACAGAATCTGAAGCAGACTCCAGGTTCTGAGGTAACTGTCAGCACAGAACCCGATGCGGGTCTCGAACCCATGAACCATGAGATCATGACCTGAGCTGAAGCCAGATGCTTAACCGACTGAGCCACCCAGAAGCTCCTGGGATAAATTTTTAAAGAGTATCATGATGGCTTTGGAGACATGTGGAATACCAGGATTACAGATTTGGTATTCACTGATCTAATATATCCAAAACTTCAGCAGTGATGCTTGGGTATAACTAAAAATTAGACTAATTGGAGGGAGTTCTGAGAAGATGGCTATAGAGCAGAGATGTAGCTTTTTTGTCTATTAATTCCTCTGAATACCCACATGAAGCCAACCAAAAAATTAGACAGCAAAACCAAAACCATGAACAACATTTACAACAAGACTAAGTGACAGATATGTCCCTGAATTCCCAAGTACAAGCATGTGAGGACAACCCAGCGACAGTTATGGACCTGAGTAGCATCCGTATTTGTGTTGACATCAGCAGAGAGAAGCAACAAGGTATCAGAGGGACCCTGACACTAGAACCTCAAACTAGCCAATAGGCATTTGCTGTAAAATCTGTGAACCAATCTGAGAACAGCAGCTGAAGATCAGTATAGGTCCATCCTCTCCAGTAGCTGAGTCTATAGTTATGCCTAAAAGGGCTGTTGCAGTTCAGTTGCCATAAAAATTTTAACTCTAAGCTACCAAATGCTCCCTTCCAGGACAGGACCCCATGCTGAGTAGAAACCACTAAGAGAAGATTCAGTGTTGAACAGGTTAGAAATAGAAGAGAGAAAGGCAGAAGAATTCTAAATAAAAGGAGGGGGGACAAAAACAGTCAGTCTCAGAAAGGAGACTGCCGTATCTTTGAACTGGTTGAAACAAGACAGGAGGGAGCTCTCTGAAGAAATACCCTGAAGCCCACTTCTTTCTAAAAGTTGAAGGAAAGAATAAAATATTTATTCTACCTTCTCTATATGAACTGTGCCACTAAGTACACAAAAAGCATATGAAACACTTTCTTTTTTATAAAAATAATCCTACTAATAAATGGAAAAGAAATGCCAGAATTAGAATATTAACATTTTACAAGCCCGGGTGAATTAAAGGATGCAGGCATGAGCATCAACCTTTGCTGAAATCATAAAGAGTGACGACGGGGGCACCTGGGTGACTCAGTGGGTTAAGCTTCTGACTCTTGATTTTGGCTCAAGTGATGATCTCAGGGTTGGTGAGATGGAGCCCCAAATCAGGCTCTGCCCTGACAGCATGTTTGGGATTCTCTTTCTCCCTGCCTCACTGCCCCTCATCTATCCCTGCTCTCTCTCTCTCTCAAAAGTAAATAAAGAAACTTGGAAATAAAAAGAGGGACACACACATGTTGTGCCTCATGATGAAAGAGCATTATACCACCTCTAGTCTTGCCAAAGAAATTAAACATGAAATGTATCAGTCTTCTGGATTCAGGTGCTAATTTGCACAAAATGCAGAGGACAGAAGATGTTGAACTGTGCCAGGAGAATGTCATCAGCAAAATCTAGATGGTGGGAAACTATACAAGTGCAATGGCCCAGTGTTTTTTCACCAGATACAAGGAAATGAAAGAGATGTAGAGGAAACCTGTAGATTAAAATAGACTTAAAAGCCATAACACATTTTTAAACTGGAAGACTAAACTATGGACTATAAGGACACATATTTGGGTAATAGAACTATAAAGAAGTGATTATAAAGATGGGATCAGTGGTAATGTTTGGGTCAGGGTATATTAAGAGACTCCTGTGTTAGCTGGCAAAGTATTCTTTCTTGACCTGAGTTGTGCTTGGTGGGTGTGTATAGCTTCTAATAACTGGTTAGGCAATGCCTTTTGTGAGGATTTTTTGGTATGTGTGTATTGTATGTTATGGTAAAAAAGTTTTTAAAAATAGAATCATCAATGTTTTAGATTTTTCTGAGCAATAGTGAGCTCTTTGGGGACAACGAATGATTTCCAGGCACACGTCATGAAAATTGGATTCTCACGTATTGCGAACATTAGGGAAAGCTTTGGAGGCCTTCGTGAAGGAATGGCCATAGGAAGGTCTCAGAAAGCACTGCTGTGTCTTTATTTACTGCCTTTTCTGAGTCAGAAGGACTGAGGATCAGGTCAACATTATAAGACAGACATTATGAGAGGATTAAGTAAAGCTCGGCCTGAAAAGGACACTGGGGGCTAATCACTGGGCTTTTCTAAACCCACGTCAGCAGATATTCAAAAGACAGAGGCCTGAGAGCTCGAGGAGGTGCTGAATCACTGTGAGACACTTCTCATCAGTATGCTGAACTGAGGACCCTGAGGTAAGCACTATGCCACAGAGTCAAACCATGTCTTGTGGAAATGCAAAATCCGGAGCCTCTGTGAGTGTAATTGTCTCTGAGAGATTCCGAGAGTCAGCTTCTCTTTCCTAAGGCATAAACAGGTCACAGAGAAGATGATTCTCTCAAAGAGCCTAATTGCCTGAGTTTTCGGTGCTGAGGAGAGAAAAAAGTGAGACAGTGAGTAAACTGGCTTTCTCTGAAGAATGTATCTATAACTCATTGACCGGAACAGTCCTGCAAATGAGCACTTGCCTATAGTCAGTAGGACTGATCAGTCCCAAGAGATGGCGCCACCGCTCACCAAATCTATTATCATTACTCCAAGCTGCCATCATGGCTTATGGACTACTGGAAATCACCTCCTGCCTGATCTCTCTGATCTTGGGACCACCTCATTATATCTATTCTATATGGCACCGTCTCCTAGGTAAAACCTTTCAATGACTTTTAGCAACACTTAGAAAAAGAAATCCAAACACCATACTAAGGCCTAAAACTGAACTCATTCCCGACTGCCTCACTGAACTCCTTTACTATCTTTCTTCCCTCACTCTGCTCACTAAACTTCAGGTACCCTGTCTTCTTTTTTGTTCTCAGATATGCCAACCTCAACCTTACCTTTAATTTCAGCTTTGCGCTTTTTGTCTCCTTTACCTGGAATCATGTGTCCTTAGATCTTTGCGTACCTGGTTCTTTCCAAACAATGAGATCTGTTCAAATGTTACCTCTTCAAAAGGCCTCAGATAACCCAATTTAAAGAACCCTGTCTTCTCATATATCCTTTTTTTATTTTCATCATTGCCCTTTTGACTACTGGAAATGACTCTGTTTGCTTTCATTTATTTACCTGTTCATTGTCTTGTTGGTCTCCCTCTTCTAGAAATTAACCTCCATGGAACCAGAATGCGGTTCGTCTTGCACCCCTAGAGTCTTGTTTCTCCAGGGTCTAGCCTTGTGCCTTCAATAGTAGACGCTCAATGAATATTTGCAAATTGAACAATGAGATAGGTTACTTACTGATTTATGAAATTTTACCACCTGCTTTCTTCCTGATGCCATGCATTAGATAAGTTCATGTTTTAATCTATATAGTACCCGATCTCATTTTTTTTTACAATGTATTTGGTTGTAAGAGTGGACTATTTACAATTCTCTGAACACACCTTTCTAGCTCATGCTTTTATGCATTTATCCAGTGTCTTCCATCTCAAGGCCACATCCTCCATGTATTTCCCAGAAAAACCAGAAAACTTTTTCTTCTTTTCAGCTCCTGTCTAGGCCTAAGCTCTGCAGTATTGATTAATCCTTCCTTCCCAGTGTATCATCCCACATTCTGTACTATTTTGGAACTTTGTGTATTATCATATTCTACTTTAATATAGTCCATAATACCTTGTACTCATTTTTTGCATACTTATTTCTTTTAAACTGTAAGACTTTTGAGAGGGAAGATGGAACATTATTCACTGATGTATCCCTCAGTAAGCACATCATGTAGGCATAGGATAAGGACTCACTGATTCACTCAAAAAACATTTGCTTAGTAGCTACTATGTACCAGGGATGGTGAAATGTACTGGAGAAAGAATAATAAACATGAGAAAGTTTCCACACTCATTAGCTTATATTTTAGTGTAAATATGATTAAATGTGTGAATAAACCCATGTTTTAATATTACATATGAGCTAACTTGGGCAATGATAGTATATATGATGCTATTGGCTTTAATTTTTTAGACTTATTAACTCATATTTATATAAAATATTAAGAAAATACATGTAGAAATTTTAGAAACATTTTAAAGTGAAAGAATAAGTTTTAATGTACACATCTATTCTGGGGCAAAAGCCCAATAGTCACCATGAGACTTTATTTTTGTTCTGAACTATTGAACTAAATTTGGGATTAGGAATCTGAGCTTCATATCTATGATCTTACAGTGCCCTAAACCATATGGTAACATCTATTGACATTACCTTCACATTGGCATTTCCATAAGTTTTATTTCATTCACTACATGTTAATTTTATAGCTTGAAACCTTAATTTTTAAGAATCTTGCCATCCTGTCTGCATAGTCTTCCTCTGAGCAAAATGTAGAGAGCAGTGTGGGAATCTCTCTATAGCAGAATATTTAAGACCAAAGGTTTAAAAATTTTTTTTAATGTTTATTGATTTTGAGAGAGAGAGGGAGACAGCACGAGCAGGGGAGGGGTGGAGAGAGAGGGAGACACAGCATCTGAAGCAGGCTCCAGGCTCTGAGTTGTCAGCACAGAACCTACATGGGGCTTGAACTCCCAAACAGTGAGATCATGACCTGAGCCAAAGTCAGACACTCAGCCTACTGAGCCACCCAGGTGCCCCTAAGGCCAAAGATTTTAGAAACAGACTGGGTTTAAACCTCAGCTCTGCCACAAGCTAGCTGTGTGAAATTGAACAAGATAGTTAACCTGCTGATTGCTTGCCCGAGTCCAGCTCCAGCAGGTCCGGGGTCCCCTGAAGGAGAGACGGTGTCAGCGAGAAAGAGAGAAGAGAGAGCCACATGTATCATTTTCAGTCACCAGGCAGGCATCTCTGTTCAGTCTGCTTTGATGCCCTTTTTTATTGGTTAAGCAATAACATGACATCAGAAAATAGAAATTGTTTACAGTTCCTAATTCTTAGTGATAAGGTGTTTTAATCATCAAAGGTGTACAGAGACAAGTTTTACAGAAGTATTTTTGTAGAATCATTCCAATTTATTCTTGGCATCAGTCCCCAAGGTTATGAAAGTAACAAACCTATCTTATTTTGTATGGGTTGGTTTTGGCCAATAATTATGAGTTTGTTTTTAATTAACATGTTATAACCAAGTCATGTAATGCACTTACAGTAAGGTTAAGTAAATTTTACAGTCAAGAGAATAACAAGATGTTTTCAGCAAAAAAAAGGATAATATATATATTATTTAAGTTAGTAATGCTAAAACTAAAATATAGGTTAAATTGTATAAAGATAGGCTGGGAATTATTTTAACTAGCTCATAAACCACAAGAGAAAGAATGTTTGTTAACAAGTTGCTAGAGAAAGCCCTTTCCTATGTGTGTTGACCTTGCACCTGGGTTTCTAATTTCTTATCCATCCTCATAGCTGAAGTCAGTACAAGGGAGGATATTTGTGACTCCAATAGCAAAGATATATGCAGCAACTTATGTCCGGTCCTTGTCTGTTTCTTAACTTCAAGTTAGGCTCCTTTTCTCCGGGCCAGAGTTAATTGTAACTCTTGTGTTCTTAGCACCCCTTATGTTTTGGGTCTGCATGGCTCATTAGAAGAGCCTTTTGGCAAACATCTGCAGCACTTTGATCTAAAATCCCTTAGGCAGGGGCAGGAATATGCTTTTTCTTATGGGGTAACTGTGTGGGGAATATCGGCCTGATTTGGAACGTTGTGAGGCCTAATCAACAGCAACAGGCTTAATTTCACATGGGCAGTAGTAGCAGAAGGAGATACCAGTTCCGCCTCTCATGGCAGGAGCCATGCAATGTCTGCCATTTCCTTACTGTGACCGCATCATCCAGCAAGGCCGGTGTGGCTCCCAGTAATTGCTAAATTTTCTTTTCTGTAAAGTGGGGCTAATAACGGTACCCACTGTATCTGATTAGGATGAGTATCAATGAGCAACACGTGAAAAGTGCTCTAACGGGGCACTGTCATAGGAAGTACTCAACACAATTATTAATGGTGTTTTAGAAAGTGCAGGAAAACCGGCATTTCCATGTGATGCTTATGTTGGACTCAGAGCTTTTATATTCCTTAGAAACCTCACAATAATCTACATCACATATAATTAAATATCTTCACATGTTGGCCTACTAATTAGCTCTGGGACTATTCTCAAAGAGACATGAATATGAATGTGTTTATTAAGGTATTACTTACAATAGTAAATAATTGGAACCATGATCAATATTTGAAAATAGAGCAAGCATTAATTGTTGTCTAATCGAGTATCACAAGATGGCTTTTAAAATAAAGGTTAGGTAGGCCACATCAAAACATGAAAAAATCCTTGTAATGTAGAGTAAAAATCAAGACTAATGTGGTAAAAAAAATTGCATGCATTTATGTAGATTACAAACTTATAAAGATTAGATTCATTATTGGTGATGAAGTTTATTACTTATGTAAAATCTTCTTCAAGGGAAAGACATAACATATGAATGTATACCATATCTAATACCTGTTAAATGGTTTACAAATATTAGACTGAAAATATGATTCAACCTGGGGTGCCTGGGTGGCTGAGTCAGTTAAGTATTCAGCTTCAGCTCAGGTCATGATCTCATAGTTCATGGGTTCAAACCCTGCATCGGGCTCTGTGCTGACAGCTATCTCAGAGCCTGGAGCCTGCTTCAGATTCTGTGTGTGTGTGTGTGTGTGTGTGTGTATGTGTGTGTGTGTGTCTCTCTCTCTCTGACCCTCCCCTGCTCACACTATCTCTCTCTGTCTCTCAAAAATAAATAAAAAACATTAAAAATTGTTTTGAAAATATGATTCAACCAATGGTAATCCAGTCTGGGGGTTACATAGCTATAACTATTAATGGGAACCATAACTCCACTTCTAAAATTGCCCTGTGGTGAATGAAGTAGGTTTTCCACATGCGCTGATTCCCCGAATTCCATCATGCCTGGGACCATTTGGTAATGCTTGGGGACATTTTGGATCATCACAACTGACATCTGGTAAAAACAGGCCAGATAAGGTTTAAATCTCCTTCAATGCACAATAAAATCTCCCACAACAAACAGTTACCCAATCCAAAATGTCCGTAGTCCTACTGTTGAAAAACATTGCAATACAGACACACCTCTCTTTATGAGAGTACCTCAAGGGTCAAGTCATCATGAAAGAGCAAAGGCAGTCCTGCTAAAGAGAAATCTAGTTTTTGGAGGAATCTTACAGAAACAGGAGACAATAGCATTTATATGACGACTGAGTTGTAATTAACTTGCAAATAACACCATGACCTTGTCATGGGGATGTTTAATTCAGATTTTGAATCTCCCACTATCTTTCGATGAGAGGAACAGACTAGGCATTATTTTCCAGTTGCAACATTGTGGACCATAAATATGTGTGTCTTCAATGCAATAAATTAAAAAAATAAAAACATTTCTTTAGGTATCCAGATATCGCATTCTGCCTTCTCCATTCTCCTCACTGCGCAACATACATGCGTGCACGTGTGCACGCACACACACCCTTGAGTGGTCTTAGGCAAGTCACTTCACCTCCTTTGCCTCAGTAATCTCATATATAAAGTAGAGATTGTAGTCGTATAATTGTAGGCCAATTCTTGCCTAATAAATATGTATGTTTGTAAGTATGAGTAGGGTCATTGTTCTCTACGTCACGATGTAACCAAAGACACAGAATCTCTATATTTCTATGGCTTTCCTTTGTTACACTTAATACCTTAATAGCTCAGTGTGGAGAAATCTGTCAGTAACAACATTATTTTCTGAGTTTTATGGATTTTCCTTTGACTTTTGTCAATGAATAGGAATTAGTTATAACATTTGTCAATACTTGGAGACATTTTTGATCATGTCATTTTGAGCTTCAGGGCCTCAAATAAAGAGCCAATGTTTCTCATTTGGAACCTACATCTTCAGATGACGAAGGAGTGCAGGGTCAGCAGAAATTTCTCTCACCAGTTGAAGTATCAGAAAATGCTTTATCTTTATTTAAAGTACATTTCTTAGTGATAGGATATCACTTCTGAATGATCCAGACATATATTCTCTATTTTAAACTAGATAATAGGAACAAAATCATGTTCTTATATGCATATTTTATACTTTTATTATTACAAATTCACAAAACATCTAATAGTAATTGTTGCCATTCTTATGCTAGAAAAGGGGTCTACAAATCAAGTTGCCCAAAACAAAGGCCATTACTCATGAGAGCTGCCACTAATTTTTGACTATTGTGTTTTTTAATAACAACATATAGAAAGTCAACCAACTGAGTTATTATTCCAAATCTTTGCAACTGTTAATACTGGTGTGTACAGCAGGGGTCTTAGACTGTGGGTGTAGGATTCATACTGCCTAAGTTCAAATCTTTGTTCACTACTTAATAGCTGTGCAAATTTGGGCAATTTACTAAACCACACTAAGCCACAATTTCCTTCTCTTTACAAATGTGGTTATTAGGAACACATGCCTCACAGAGTTGTGAGGATTAAGTAAGTTTATGATACAGGACTCTTTCTGCAGTGCCGAAAAGCTGTTATCAATTATTTTTATTGTGTTACTCCAGCTGGGGATATGTTGCTTGGAGAATAAAAAGTTTCAAAATCAGTCAATTGAAAAGCTGTTTGGAAAACTGAGTAGTTTTGCCATGAATAAGGTAAATTGATGTTGATAACATTCTTCTAAGATGTTTCCATCACCTTGAACTTACATCCAGTCTATGGCCCATATCCTTCCCTGTTTGATTTTAGTTCTCTATAGATTTCTTTTATGTCCTGATTAGACATTCTTCAATGGGAAGGACTGGTTCTTATTCATCTTTAGACACTTACATTTCCTTGGGGAAATTTTTGAACATAATAAAATTGTACTTAATATTTGCAATCCAGATTTTCAGGATTCATGCACGTTTATTTCAGCTGTTATTGTATTTGAACTGTCCTAAAATGTTACAACACAGACCATGAAAATGATGAAAGCAAACCACATACAATTTTACTGCCTCTCTAGTTATTATAATTTAATATCTTTGGTGTAATAGACACTGCCTAGAAAAAAATAGTTTTATTTCTCGTGGTTTTTGTGTCTTTATCAAATATAGCACATTGGTTAGGTTTGCTTGGCTAAGGTACGTCCAGAGAGATCAGTAAGCTATATATCAAAGCAGTTGGTCTCACACAGAGTAAGAATTTATGACCGTCTAAACCTCTGATTCCTAAAGGTACCAGGAAGCTGGACTAGTGCATTATTCCACCACAGATTAGTTGTGTGACCTTGAGTATCTTACTTAAATTTTCAGAGGCTTGGATTTCTCATGTACAAAAAAAGTATAGAATGAATAAACTACTCAATTGTATTCTTATTCTAGCATATTTTGATTATTAATTATATGTGATACATCTTTTATATTAATCCTTTTATTTTGGATGTATCAAATTGTGACATTTTAAAGAAGATACAATGAACAGATACATCACTTGGCCATGTGAGTGGTGTTTTAGCTTTATAACCAAGAGATCTGAGTTTGACCTGTCATTTTCAGAAGACTTCATCACACACATACTTTTTAAACATGATATGATTTATATGAGAGTTTTCATGGACTCTATAGGAAAAAAAAAAGATGATTTATTGTTCCAATTTTTCTAGGAACTCAAGCCTGAGCATATAGCATTTGAGATTTCTGATAAGTGGATTTCCCACCATGATTTAAAGATGGACTTTTGAAGGGAGAACTCTTAAGTCATCTTGAAGTGTTTGGAACACATAGCTTCCCAACAGTCAACTATCCGGCATTTTCTTTACCCATTCAAGCAAAAGACATTGTGTTCTGGCCATGCTTGCACAAAGTTTTGTTTGTTTGTTTGTTTTATTTTATTTATTTATTTTATTTATCATTATTATTATTGTTTAAATGCTTATTTATTTTTGAGAGAGAGAACGAGCAGAGGGGGCAGAGAGACAGAGAGAGAGACACAGAATCTGAAGCAGGTTCCAGGCTCTGAGCTGTCAGCACAGAGCCTGACACAGGACTTGAACTGGTGAACCATGAGATCATGACCTGAGCTAAAGTTGAATGCTTAACCCACTGAGCCACCCAAATGCTCCTACAACGTTTGATTAGTGATCCATGTGTTGGATGCTAACCATTCCCCCTAAAAAGAAAAAAAAAAAAAAAAAAACAAACCAGAATCACACAAGTCAATGAAGGGCAACTTGCTATTAAGTCTAAAAGATTTTTCTCAAAATTGTTTGTAGCAAAAACAGGGAAATGTTAGAAACTCCAATAACCAGAGCTTATTTATTTATTTAATTTTAAATAGTTTATTTTCAAATTAGTTTCCATACAACACCCAGTGCTCTTCCCCACAAGTGCCCTCCTCCATCACCACCACCTCTTTTCCCCCCCTCCCCCTTTCCCTTCAACCCTCAATTCGTTTTCAGTATTCAATAGTCTCTCAAGTTTTGCATCCCTCTCTCTCCCCAACTCTCTTTCCCTCTTCCCCTCCCCCTGGTCCTCCATTAGGTTTCTCCTGTTCTCCTGTTTGACCTATGAGTGCAAACATATGGTATCTGTTCTTCTCCACCTGACTTATTTCATGTAGCATGACACCCTTGAGGTCCATCCACTTTCCTACAAATGGTCAGATTTCATTCTTTCT